>NC_079214.1:7523158-7803158 GCF_029633865.1 Lampris incognitus | reverse complement strand
TCTCTTTAAAGGCAGTTTTGCTGAGAACATTTGACGTGGGCTCAAAGGCTTCACAAAGCAAGCTGTTTTAATTATCCTCCAGTATTACAAGCTTTTCTCGACCCCTCAGGTGCATTTGCCAAACCGGTGACCTCATTCTCGAAACTCTAAACGCAATCCCTGGAGTCACGTGACCGTCGCGAGGGCTGTAGAAGGTTCGATTATCGCTCCGCAGAATCCCCCCAGGTTTCTTTTTTTAACAAATGTAACCGGTTATTTTCTTGCCCGGTGCGGGATTCGATACGGGGTGTACTGCACCACAAGGTGACGTCACTAACCGCTCGGCTAAAGGGTCCGACCCGTTAGCTAGGGGGCTAACGTGTCTTATTAGTAGTTTACAGTCGTCACCCTCCCCGGAAGCGCGCCCTCGCGCTTGTTATTCCCGCGCTCCGAAGAGACCTCTGAGGATCTGCACACTTCCGGATCCCACCGCTGCAACCGGTTATTTTCTTGCCCGGTGCGGGATTCGATACGGGGTGTACTGCACCACAAGGCGACATCACTAACCGCTCGGCTAAAGCGTCAGACCCGTTAGCTAGGGACTAACGTGTCTTATTAGTACTTTACACAAAGTTAGTTCTTCAACTCTAGCTACTCCTGCAGATCCCGTCTTATCAAATGAATATGATCACTGATAGTCCCTGGTATTACAGCTTTTGAGACTATCTCTCTCGATACTTTGACTAAAATTGGTGTCAGCTTCTACACCAAATGCTTGTATACTTGACCCTTTACCGGCAAAACTTTTTAAAGACCTCTGGATCTTTCCTGAGAGCTACAATGCTAGACATTGTTAATTTATCACGTACTACTGGCACGGTTCCCAGCAGTTTTAAGACAGCTGTGGTCAAACCTCTACTTAAAAAACCTCACCTCGATCCAGGGTCTCTTAATAACCATCAACCATACTGTAATCTTCCATTCTTTTCTAAAGTACTAGAGAGAGTTGTGTATCAACAACTTTTGTCCTTTATAGAAGAAAACTATCTATAGGAACCTTTTCAATCGGCTTCCAGGGCCTGTCACTCCACAAAAACCGCTCGGACCCGAGTTGTTAATGATGTTCTACTTGCTGCGGAGTCTGATTCCACCTTTGTGCTTCTACTTCTGGATCTCAGTGCAACCTTTGACACCATTGATCACTGTATACTATTAGATAGAATAAATTGTAATTTTGGTGTATTTGGCCTAGCTCTCTCTTGAAGAACACAGTGTGTCTACTATAATAATATTACATCGAAATTCTCTAACGTTTGAAGTATATGTTTTTTTGGGTTTAGCACCACAGTAAGATTTTCTTTTTGGGAAGGCGCATCCAACTCCTCCATTCCAACGTTAAATATGGCGTACCTCAGGGTTTGGTTTTTGGCCCTCTATTTTTCTCTCTTTATAGTTCACCTCTTGGCCAAATTACATGCAGTCATGGAATAAGATTCTATTGCTATGCGGATTATACTCAGCTGTATGTACCTATAAGGGCTGATGATTTTACTCAAAATTCTAATGTAGAGGCCTGCTTGGCTGCTGTGAAAAATTTGGAATCACTAAATTTCCTCCTTTTAATTTAGGATAAAACTGAGATGCTGGTCATTGGTCCTACTAGACACAGACACCAATTTGATAAAGTAACAATAACTATCGACAACTCTGATTTCACAAATTGTGGTGTTATTTTTGATCCCAGCCTTTTCTTTGATAAGCACATTAAAGAAATCACCAAGATTGCCTTTTTCACAAACAGGACTTATAAAAGTATTTTTCCCCACTGATTTTAAAAATTACACAGACTTGTAATCTACAAAAAATGGTGTATTCTGCAAGTGCTGTTCCAGTTAGTTTCCATGGTTGATTGCACTTGTGAACTGAATTTCAGCAGGAATTAATGGGAGGTTCGGCCTCCCATTAAGGTTCTGCCTCACTCATAGCAGCACAAGAACAGGCACTCAGGACCAGATCGGTTGAGGCAGGAGTCTTTCACACCAGATAAGACCGAAGATGCAGGCTGTGCAAAGACACCCCTGAGACAGTCTACCACTTAGTAGCATGGTGTAAAGTGTACACTGAAAGGCATAACCAAGTGGCTGGCACAGTGTACAGAAATGTCTGTACTGAATACATACTGGAAGTCCCCAATTCCAATGAGAGACACCGCCAAAGGTGTTTGAGAATGGCAGAGCTAAGATCCTGTGGGACTTCAAGTTCCAGACTGACAAGCAGGTGCTGGTTAACCAACCAGACATTGTGGTGGTCGACAAGGAGGGGGAAGACACAGGAGTGAATGATGGAGCAATCCCAAGCGACGGCAACATCAAGAAGAGCATGTGAAGGGCTGAGGGAAGAACTAGATTGGATGTGGAAGGTGAAATCCATAGTAGTCCCAGTGGTAATAGGAGCACTAAGGGCTGTGACCCCCCCAAACTGGGAGAGTGGCTTTAGCAGATTCCAGGAATAACATCTGAGGTCTCTGTCCAGAAGAGTGCAGTCTGCGCAGTACCCTCAAACTCCCAGGCCTGTGGTAGAGGCCCCAAGCATGAGGAAGACAAAAAACCTTTTATATTCTGTTACTTACTTTTCATTATAATATTCATGTATTTAGTAGTCATGTTATGATATTTAAAGGTCATTTCGTGATATTTACTAGTTATATTTATTGGTCATATCATGATAGTATGATGTGTACTTGTCATAGTAAGGTATTCAATGGTCATTTCATGATGTTTACTAGTCATAATATATTTGCTAGTTGTATTATGAAAAGATTCATTACACTATGATATTCAGTAGCCATATCATGATATTTACTGGTCACATTTTGGCATTCAATGGCCATACCATGATAATTACTAGTTATATTGTGATATTTACTACTGAAAAGATTCGTTATACTATGATATTTACATATCTTGTGCTTCAGAAAAGCAGAAATATCACACACTGTAGCTTTAATACTGCTACAAACTCCATATTCTTTGCTTTAAAAAAGACTGTTCAATCATATGTTCTCCACAGATGAACCGACCTCATTCTTTACACTCTGCTGTCACCAGTGTGAGAGATTTGGTTTTCTAGCTTGGTTTGAGGAGTTTTCAGAGTTTCTGCTCATAAAGATGTGTTCTGAGCTTTTTTTTAAGCCAGAGGGGATCATATCCATCTCTAAGTATAGGATCTAAAACCTCGGTATGTAACTAGCCTCTGTGCTAGCCCTGTTCCTTCTTCACTGTCAGGGATTTGATTACACACACACAAGATCATCATCGGCAGTCACTCGGGGTCGAGTATGACCGTCCTCCCTCTGGGTTCTCGGGGGGGGGGGGACGTAGAGACCGATCCTAGAGCCTGATGCGCCTGCAGCCACCACACGGTCCTTGGCAGGGGGTGGCCAAAGACCAATGGCATGAAGAACCAAGACGATTGGGGACCACCCTCTGTTGCAGCCTTCATCCACCTTCACTGCCGTTGTGACCTGGAGACATCTCCCGCCAGTTCCGCTTTTGTTGGAACGGTCTTTGTTGGACCGCGCTTCCTCTGGAACCTCGCCCCTTGACCTATTCGCCTTGGGTGATCCTACCAGGAGCCAAGCTCTGGACGGCATAGCTCTTGGGATCATTGGTACTAGCAAGCTTCTCGGCAACGGCTAATTGGCGATCCAGGACAGAGTCCGAAGGCATGGAGAACCAAGACCCTCTGTTGCAGCCTTCATCAGCCTTCACTGCCGTTGTGACCCGGAGACATCTTCTGCCAGTTCCGCTGTTGAGGTCTTTGTTGGATCGCGCTTCATCTGGAACCTCCCCCATGACATACCCGCTTTGGGTGACCCTACCAGGAGCCAAGCTCTGGACGGCATAGCTCTTGGGATCATTGGTACTAGCAAGCTTCTCGGCAACGGCTAATTGGCGATCCAGGACAGAGTCCGAAGGCATGGAGAAGCAAGACCCTCTGTTGCAGCCTTCATCAGCCTTCACTGCCGTTGTGACCTGGAAACATCTTCTGCCAGTTCCGCTGTTGAGGTCTTTGTTGGATCGCGCTTCATCTGGAACCTCCCCCATGACATATCCGCTTTGGGTGACCCTACCAGGAGCCAAGCTCCGGGCGGCATAGCTCTTGGGATCATTGGTACAAGCAAGCTTCTCGACGACGGCAGTTGGCGATCCAGGAGAAGGCACACAAACACACGCGCGCACACACACACACACACACACACACACACACACACACACACACACACACACACACACACACACACACACACACACACACACACAAACATTTTGGTATGTTTACCCATCCTCACACATGAGCCGTGTACACACATACTTGCACCATAAACTTCTATGTTTGAGTTCAGTGGTCATACACTGTATTCTTTATAGTGTTGAGCGTTCGTGCACATCATGCAGTAGTGGAGTCTTCCAAACCATCGCCCCGTCCAGTTCACTTCGTGCATGTTGAGGACCAGGCTACTGACTTTCCCACAGGAGCGCAACAGAAAATCCCCCCTGCAGCTGAATTTAATTGACCACGACTCGCCCCGTATCCCTGCAAGACACACACACACACACGCACACACGCACACACACACACACACACACACACACACACACACACACACACACACACACACACACACACACTAATCCCACAATATATTCAGTAGCTCTACTGTCAGACATCATTGTGTGGTTCATCTGATAGTTTAAGAAATTTAAATCCAAAAAAATTCATCTTTCATGGTGTCTGACTGCACTGGTTAGATATTCACAGACTACTCCTCTCCCCGGTTAGCGTCTATTCAGCTCGGCGTATTAAAAGAAGATATGACGTCACTCCTTCCCCTGAATCTGTGTGTGTGTGTGTGTGCGTGTTAAAATACTGATATCCTCTTAAAACGATTTCATCCTTTCTCTCTGTTGGTGACAGCTGCACGTATCTGTCATTAATCATCTCGAAAAACGGATCTTGAAATAAGGCTGACTCACATGTAGCAGAGACTAACTGTTTCTAGATCGGTTTTTTTCCTGTCATAGCTTTTGTCGTTGTTTTTTGTGTGAAGAACGCCATGCAACTGATGCCATCATGTTGTTCACATCATTTGTGTTATTTTTCTACCTTTTCCAAGACCAGTGTTATAATTGAGAATTCATTTAAGTTGCATTTGTTGTGTATACATTATTGCATCTATTACAAGTAACAGTACTGTAAACTACTAATAAGCTAATGGGTCTGACCCTTTAGTCGAGCGGTTAGTGACGTCGCCTTGTGGTGCAGTACACCTCGTATCGAATCCCGCACCGGGCAAGAAAGTAACCGGTTACATTGGTGGCAGCGGTGGGATCCGGAAGTGTGCAGATCCTCGGAGCGCGGGAAGAACAAAAAGCGAGGGCGCGCTTCCGGGGAGGGTGACGACTGTAAACTACTAATAAGACACGTTAGCCCCTAGCTAACGGGTCTGACCCTTTAGCCGAGCTGTTAGTGATGTCACCTTGTGGTGCAGTACACCCCGTATCGAATCCTGCACCGGGCAAGAAAATAACCGGTTACACATGTAATTGTGATTTGTATTGAGACTTTTATTTTGACAGCCCATTTTGAAGTTGCGGGGCAAATCCTGCTGGGCTTCTTTCGCGTAAGTTAGATGAAGGGAAGAGCTCCGCAAGCAAGCAGCTAGCAAGACCTCGTCACGTGTAATGAAAGTTTAAGTCGTGTATAACAAACTTTGAGAAGTTAATATTTACAAGCAAGATTTGAAGACGTCCCTTTCGTAGCATGCGGCCAACAACGTATTTCATTTGTCTGTATTTTACTTTGGTAAAATGTTATTCCACATGCTGTGCATGCTATTGTTTTGTGCTAAGCTAAGCTAAGCTGTTTTGTGCTAAGCTAAGCTAAGCTGTTTTGGGTTAAACTAAGCTAAGCTAAGCTGTTTTGTGCTAAGCTAAACTGTTTTGTGTTAAGCTAAGCTAAGCTGTTTTGTGTTAAGCTAAACTAAGCTAAGCTAAGCTGTTTTGTGTTAAACTAAGCTAAGCTGTTTTGTGTTAAGCTAAGCTAAGCTGTTTTGTGTTAAGCTAAGCTAAGATGTTTTGTGTTAAGCTAAGCTAAGCTGAGCTCTTTTGTGTTAAACTAAGCTAAGCTAAGCTGTTTTGTGTTACGCTAAGCTAAGCTGTTTTGTGTTAAACTAAGCTAAGCTGTTTTGTGTTAAGCTAAGCTAAGCTGTTTTGTGTTAAACTAAGCTAAGCTGTTTTGTGTTAAGCTAAGCTAAGCTGTTTTGTGTTAAACTAAGCTAAGCTAAGCTGTTTTGTGTTAGACTAAGCTAAGCTAAGCTAAGCTGTTTTGTGTTAAGCTAAGCTATGTTTTTGGTCAGTACTGCGTGTTTAGTTTTCACGGTGGATTTGGAGGTGAAGACAACATCCAAACAAACCAGTAGCGAGAAAGCCACTCGTGTCTGCCTGTGCTTCGAGGGAATTCACGCCATGTTGGTTTATTTATTACAACTGACTCAAATCACACTAGGTGACGAGTCCGATATTGATTTAAAGTTAAAGTGGCAAATGATTTATGCACTTGTAACCTGGAGTGCCATCATGTCGGCTTCTTTGTCCCTGACTTGGGAAAAAGACTCTCGCACCTTGTAATTAGCAGTGACGTCACTGGCAAGGACGACCTGGTGGGGCACAATAAACTCTGTATGGGCAGCGTCCGACTCGTCAATGAAATGACACGCAGACCTATTTGCTCATTGCATCCCAACACAAATGCACCCCTCAGTGTGTGGACTCACAAGGGCACACTTTTAGGTAATGCGGCGCAGGAGTTAGTGGATACAGGGTTATGAGTGACGTCATCAACAACAGCATTTGCTCCTATACAACTGGCATACTACCTTGTTATACAGCATCACGTTAAAAATCCAAAGATACCAAACAGCAGGGTTTAAACAGTGGGACAATGGCGGCGCCAACTCAGGTTTGCGGCGGCCTCACCCAGTGCAGTGTCTCTGTCCACGTCTACGTCTGAGTTTGTGTCATCGTGTGAAGTTTTTATTGTGATTGTCAATTATTTTTTTCCGTTTAATGGCTGGGAGAGCTGGCGTTGGATCGGCTGAGAGACCTTGGTCTGCTGTGTGCTGTGGGGCCAGGGACCACAGCCCTGCCCGGAGCTGTGCCCCGAGAGGAAACACCGAGGGCGGCCTGGCGGCGGCCTCACCCAGCGTCGACTGTGCAGTGTTTTTGTCTGCGTATGCGTTTGTGTCGTCGTGTGGAGTGCGGAGGAGCTGTGTCGGAGGTGTCTGGCTGAGGGAGCCTGGTCTGCTGCGTCCGGTGGGCCCAAGGACCACGGCCCTGCCCGGAGATGCCCCCAAAGAGGAAACACCGACAATGGCTGCTCCCGTTACCATTGCTAACACTTTCTATGATGCCGTGTCCATAATGCGTTATAACCATACTTATAATGCATTATAATCTGCTCATAGCACTGTATAATTGTAGTTATAGACACTCGGAAATATTCATAATGCTTTATAAGAAGTCAAGTGAGTCTTTAGAATTGAGTTTTTGAGGAAACATTCTTCTTCCTTCGGCTGCTGTCGTTAGGGGGCGCCACAGCGGATCATCCGTTTCCATCTCTTCCTGTCCTCTGCATCTTCCTCTGTCACACCAGCCACCTGCATGTCCTCCCTCACCACATCCATAAACCTCCTCTTTGGCCTTCCTCTTCTCCTCTTCCCTGGCAGCTCCATATTCAGCATCCTTCTCCCAGTATACCCAGCATCTCTCCTCCACACATGTCCAAACTATCTCCATCTTGTCCCTCTTGCTTTGTCTCCAAACCGTCCAACCTGAGCTGTCCCTCTAATATACTCGTTCCTAATCCTGTCCTTCTTCATCACTCCCAATGGAAATCTTATCATCTTCAGCTCCGCCACCTCCAGCTCCACCTCCTGTCTCTTCATCAGTGCCACTGTCTCCAGACCATACAACATGGTGGGAAAGTGGACTTCCCTTCCCCCTAACGTCGGAGAGTCAGCCAGCTTTGCGGTGTTTAAAACGCGTCTTAAGCTTTGGTTAAAATCAGCACAAACGTGTAATCACAAATAAATGTCCTTGCTTTAATATTTTGCACATATTTTAGATTTCACTCGGGCTTTTTGTTGTACTTCTTATTCAGAGTAGTTACTATATGTTTCTTAGTCAGGAGCAGCCTGGGGTTCTGTCTGGATCCAGCCCGGGTGCAACCTGACCGTAGACTTGTGTGTCATTTATATTTCCTGCCACTGAAGAGGCCAGATTGATTTTTATAGCTGTTGTCATAGTTTAGGTCAGATTACTATTTATATTTATTGTTGCTGAATAGATGAAATCCATATTTATCATGTTGTTGTTGTTGTTGTTGTTGTTGTCATGTAGGCCAGATAGACCAGATGGTATTTATAACATTTGAGATTGGCTTTCTGATGTATTGTTATGTGTTTACTTCTGTATTAATTGTTTGTTTGCCTGCCCAGGGACTGCAGATGCAAATTAGCTGCCGGCTAACTCTGGTGCAGTTGTAAAATTGTGCGTTGTCCCTGTCAAATAAACAGTAAACGAAAACGAAACATAGCCGGCCTCACAACCATCTTGTAAACCTCCCCTTTAACTCTTGCTGGTCCCCTTCTGTCACACATCACTCCTGACACTCTTCTCCACCCACTCCACCCTGCCTGCACTCTCTTCTTCGCCTCTCTTCTGCACTCCCCGTTACTTTGGACAGTTGACCACAAGTATTTAAACTCATCCGCCTTCGTCACCTCTACTCCTTGCATTCTCGCCATTCCGCTGTCCTCCCTCTCATTCACGCATAGGTATTCCGTCTTGCTCCTTCTGACTTTCATCCCTCTTCTCTCCAGTGCATACCTCCACCTCTCCAGGCTCTCCTCCACCTGCACCCTACTCTCACTACAGATCACAATGTCATCCGCAAACATCATAGCCCACGGAGACTCCTGCCTGATCTCGTCCGTCAACCTGTCCATCACCACTGCAAACAAGAAAGGACTCAGAGCCGATCCTTGATGTAACCCCACCTCCACCTTGAACCCATCTGTCATTCCTACCACACACCTCACCACTGTCACACTGCCCTCATACATATCCTGCACCACTCCTACATACTTCTCTGCAACTCCCGACTTCCTCATACAATACCACACCTCCTCTCTCAGCATCCTGCCATAAGCTTTATCTAAATCCACAAAGACACAGTGTAGTAACTCCTTCTGGCCTCCTCTCTACTTCTCCATCAACATTCTCATAGCAAACATCACATCTGTGGTGCTCTTTCCTGGCATGAAACCATACTGCTGCTGCTGATCACCACCTCTCCTCCTCTTAACCTAGCTTCTATTCCTCTTTCCCATATCTTCATGCTGTGGATGATCAACTTTATACCTCTGTAGTTGTTACAGTTCTGTTTGTTCTTGAAAGTCGGTACCAGTATGCTTCTTCTCCACTCCTCAGGCATCCTCTCACTTTCCAAGATCGTGTTAAACAGCCTAGTTAAAAACCCCACTGCCACCTCTCCTAAACACCTCCATGCCTCCACAGGTACTACGTCATCAGGACCTTCCCACTCTTCATCCTCTTCATAGCCGCCCTCACTTCCTCCTTGCTAATCCACCGCACTTCCTGATTCACTATCCCCACATCATCAAACCCTCTCTCTCTCTCTCATTTTCTTCATTCAAGGGGAGGGGTGTGACGTGCAACAAAGCCCACCGGCTGGAATCGAACTGGCGACAGTTGCGACCACGTGGCATGTACCGTAACCATTCAGCTACAGAGGTGCTCCAAGAGGCAGCTGTGTAACATGTATTGAGATGCGGTACTCCGTTAGCGCATCCCCATCGCCGCGACGGTTGCCACATTTTGACACACGGAGAAAAGAAATACCGTCTTTCATATTTTCCCCAGACTGATCCGAGTGAAAAACAACCCGGGAGAGAGAAATCCCTGCCTGTTATCAGAATATAATACCGAAGGAAAAAACAGTGCTTCCAAATATCGATATGTCATTACAGCAGCCGGCAGCCCGAGAGAGGAAGGTCCTCGGAGCAGGAGGTTGGACCCTCGGAGCAGGAGGCTGGGCCCTCGGAGCAGGAGGTTGGGCCCTCGGAGCAGGAGGTTGGGCCCTCAGAGCAGGAAGCTGGGCCCTCGATTAAGGAGGTTGGGCCCTCGGAGCAAGAGGTTGGGCCCTTGGAGCAGGAGGTTGGACCCTCGGAGCAGGAAGTTGGGCCCTCGGATAAGGAGGTTGGGCCCTCGGAGCAGGAGGTTAGGCCCTCGGAGCAGGAGGTTGGGCCCTCGGAGCAGGAGGTTGGGCCCTCAGAGCAGGAGGTTGGGCCCTCGGAGCAGGAGGTTGGGCCCTCGGAGCAGGAGGTTGAGCCCTCGGAGCAGGAGGTTGGACCCTCAGAGCAGGAGGCTGGGCCCTCGGAGCAGAAGGTTGGGCCCTCGGAGCAGGAGGTTGGGCCCTCGGAGCAGGAGGTTGAGCCCTCGGAGCAGGAGGTTGGACCCTCGGAGCAGGAGGCTGGGCCCTCGGAGCAGGAGGTTGGGCCCTCGGAGCAGGAGGTTGGGCCCTCGGAGCAGGAGGTTGGGCCCTCGGAGCAGGAGACTGGGCCCTCGGAGCAGGAGGTTGGGCCCTCGGAGCAGGAGGTTGAGCCCTCGGAGCAGAAGGTTGGGCCCTCGGAGCAGGAGGTTGGGCCCTCGGAGTAGGAGGTTGGACCCTCGGAGCAGGAGGTTGGGCCCTCGGAGCAAGAGGTTGGGCCCTCGGAGCAGGAGGTTGGGCCCTCGGAGCAGGAGGTTGGGCCCTCGGAGCAGGAGGTTGGGCCCTCAGAGCAGGAGGTTGGGCCCTCGGAGCAGGAGGTTGGGCCCTCGGAGCAGGAGGTTGGGCCCTCGGAGCAGGAGGTTGAGCCCTCGGAGCAAGACGTTGGGCCCTCGGAGCAGGAGGTTGGGCCCTCGGAGCAGGAGGTTGGGCCCTCGGAGCAGGAGGTTGGACCCTCGGAGCAGGAGGTTGGGTCCTCGGAGCAAGAGGTTGGGTCCTCGGAGCAGGAGGTTGGGCCCTCGGAGCAGGAGGTTGGGCCCTCGGAGCAGGAGGTTGGGCCCTCGGAGCAGGAGGTTGGACCCTCGGAGCAGAAGGTTGGGCCCTCGGAGCAGGAGGTTGGGCCCTCGGAGCAGGAGGTTGGGCCCTCGGAGCAAGAGGTTGGGCCCTCGGAGCAGGAGGTTGGGCCCTCGGAGCAGGAGGTTGGGCCCTCGGAGCAGGAAGTTGAGCCCTCGGAGCAGGAGGTTGGGCCCTCGGAGCAGGAGGTTGGGCCCTCGGAGCAGAAGGTTGGGCCCTCGGAGCAGGAGGTTGGGCCCTCGGAGCAGGAGGTTGGGTCCTCGGAGCAGGAGGTTGGGCCCTCGGAGCAGGAGGTTGGGTCCTCGGAGCAGGAGGTTGAGCCCTCGGAGCAGGAGGTTGAGCCCAGCTCAGCTGTCGGCCTCAGCCGAGGACATGATGGTATGTTGTGTTCTGCTGCTGCTGGAGCCTGCACAGCCGACTCTTCTTCTTCCCTTTATTATCATGACATTTCTTCTTCTTCTCCTCCTTGTTCTGTTGTATTGATTCCTTTCTCTTTTACTGTGGCCTGTCATTCATTCCTGCATGTTATGTTGAGAGTACTTCAACGCACACACACACACACACACACACACACACAAGACAGCCCCCGCTGCCGAACCGGGGAGGGCTGCAGACTACCACAGGCCTCATACATGTGGAGTCGCCAGCCGCTTCTTTTCACCTGACAGTGAGGAGTTTCACCAGGGGGAGGTAGCGCGCGGGAGGATCACGCTATTCCCCCCAGTTCTCCCTCCCCCCGAACAGGTGGGGCGACGAGGACACATACCCACATCCGGCTTCCCACCCGCAGACACGGCCAATTGCGTCTGTAGGGACGCCCGACCAAGCCGGAGGTAACACGGGGATTCGAACCCGCGATCCCCGTGTTGGTAGGCAACGGAACAGACCAACACGCTACCCGGACGCCCGCAGTCTGATACTTCAACGCCATTTCACACACACACACACACACACACACACACACACACACACACACACACACACACACACACACACACACACACACACACAACTATACTTGTGGGCCCCCTCATTGACTACATTCATTTTCTAGCCCTTAACCCTAACCTTAACCATGCAAACTACATGCCTAACCCTAACCCTAACCCTAACCCTAACCCCCCCACCAGCCCCCGCCAGCCCAGGTTCCCAGATCCGAGCTGACTCCACCCTCTTCCCCCTACCTGAACCAAGGTCTGGATCCTCTAAACCCCAGTCCTGACATCCCCTCCCACCCTCACCCTGATCTTAACCACCGCCCTAACCCCCAACCCCATCCTTATCCTAACCATAACCCTAACCATAACCCTAACCCTAACCATGACCCTAACCATAACCCTAACCCAACCCTAACCATAACCATAACCCTAACCCTAACCGTGACCCTAACCCTAACCATAACCCTAACCCTAACCATGACCCTAACCCTAACCATAACCCTAACCCTAACCATGACCCTAACCATAACCCTACCCCCGGTCCTTATCCTAAACCTAACTCCTCCCCCTACCCGAATGAAGGTCTGTATCCCAACTCCCCTGTAGCGAGAGGCAGCTCGGACCCACAACACACCGCCATAATTAGTTCACACCTCAACCATACCCCACCGCTGCATTTCATACCTCTCATCTCCACCTTTTCACATAAAATAACCGGTCTCCACCATGCCATAAAGAACAATTTCTCCAGTTTACAGTCCCAGCACCCGGCTTTCCACAACAACAAAATCATCTCAGCTTACAGAAAGAACAAGAGCCTCCACAACATACTTGTCAAATCCCAATTCTCAGATCACAGATCCATACCACAACCACAGTACGGTCACCACTACAGAAACAGAAAATACATCCACAACCCACACACCAACACAGCTATGCCCACCTTGGGCTCATTCTCCATCAACACCACAAACGTCGTCTACATCATTACATGCACCCTCTGTAATAAACACTACATTGGAGAAACCCAACACTCTATACACACCCGACTCTCACAAAACATGCGCAACATCGGGGAAGGCAAACTTCGTACCCCCCTAATCGCACACTTCCAAACGCACCCCTCCACCCACCTCATCATCTCTGGCCTTGAAAACAACGATCACTGGACCGTGGGGCAGAGGAAGAGAGCTGAAAAACAGTGGATCCACAAGCTCGGGACGACCGCACCGGGAGGCCTCAATGATGATGGTTAATTACGCCGGCCCCTGTTTGCTCATGTCCATGCATCCGCCAACAACCATCTTTATCCATTGGGGGGACTAGTTCAGACACCGTAGGCCAGTGCACATGAAGTCAATTACCGACACCCCAAACCCCAACCCTAACCCAACCCTAACCCTAACCTTAACCTAACACTAACCCTTACCGTAACCTTAACCTAACCCTAACCCTTAACCTAACCCTAACCCTTACCCTAACTTTAACCTAACCCTAACCCTAACACCTTACCCTAACCTTACCCTAACCCTAACCCTTACCCTAACCTTACCCTAACCCTAACCCAACCCTAACCCTAACCCTTATCCTAACCTTAACCTAACCCTAACCCTTATCCGAACCTTAACCTAACCCTAACCCTTACCCTAACCCTAACCCTTACCCTAACCTTACCCTAACCCTAACCCTTACCCTAACCTTAACCTAACCCTAACCCTTATCCTAACCTTAACCTAACCCTAACCCTTATCCTAACCTTAACCTAACCCTAACCCTTACCCTAACCCTAACCCTTACCCTAACCTTAACCCTAAAACCAAGTCCTAACCCTAAAATAGACCCCTTTACTTGTGGGGCCCCATAAAATGGCCCCAAAAGGGGTGGTTTCTGGTTTTTCTATCCTAATGGGGATAGAAAAACATGGTACACACACACAGTCTCACACACACTGCGCGCGCCGCGCGCGGTGACTGACACAGAGTGAAGGACTCCGCGGCTCCGACTCGCTGAGTGTCGCGTCAGTGAAACAGCAGCGGCGGCGGGGACTCGAGTAGAATTACACGCAGCACTTTTATCCGTTACAGCCGCCGCACCCGGCTGGCTTGTGAAGCGCTGGGATTGAGACGCGCGCGCCGCGTGCGCGGCGGGGGCCTCTCGTGTCATCGCCAATGAAATACTTACATCAGATCCTGCGCAGCTAACGATGTGCTGGAAGTGAATAACGTTGACCGGTCAACGTATTGAACGCACGGAGGAATGGATGGATGGATGCGTTTCCATAGGAACAGAATCAGGTGCTGATGCTGCGCCCGGGTCTGCGGCGCGCCGAGCAGCTCAATCGGATTTCAGAATAGCTGATGTTCATGAAGTCTGGCACTTAAAATGCAAAGAGGCCCTCCGTTGGCTTCATCCCTGCCTCTCTTTTTTCCCTTTTTTCTTTTTTTTAAATCCGATTGAGGTTCTGTTCCATCATCTTGTTCTGGGCTTTCATCTGTTTTGCTCCTGGCTATCTTCCCCCATTTAACACCCCCCCGCCCCCGCCGCCTTGTCTGACAGCGGAGGAGGTTTACCGGCCTGGGTCCGTTTGGCGGTGATTTGCACGTCAGGGCGGCGTGGC
The DNA here is from genome assembly GCF_029633865.1 of Lampris incognitus. Classification (NCBI taxonomy): domain Eukaryota; kingdom Metazoa; phylum Chordata; class Actinopteri; order Lampriformes; family Lampridae; genus Lampris; species Lampris incognitus. The sequence continues at coordinate 7,788,422 of NC_079214.1, read as the reverse complement.
GGTGATTGGAGCGGCCTCCTTCATCACGGCAAGTTTGCGTAAACGTCATTTTCCCGCCACAGCCGCCAGGCTGGTCAGGGATGAACAGGAAAACCGGCGGCGGCTAAACTGATTTCACCGCAGGCGGTGACAGGAGGCACGAATAAGTAGGATTTCCTCTAAACGCAGTCATTAAGACTGACGCCTTTCTTGAGGACGCGTTATAACGTCTTAGAAACGGAAATGCCTCGCGGAGCAGCAAATCCCCGACACGTGACCGTTCATACCGGGGATGAACAATGAATCGCGATACTTTTCTTTTTAAACAGCAGGAGGCGCTATCTACTTTTGGGGTCGCTTGTGCGACCTCTACGTCGTCCCCGCGTCAGCGGCTGGCCTGTAAACAAACACAAGTACACGGGGAGCGGCTGTGGTTCTGCATGTAAAGCTCAATAACGTTTACATTTCTCAACCGGGTTCAGTGAGTCGTGCTGACGTACGATCCAGCGGCCAAGGCAGCGTCTATGTACATGTCTATATGTCTATGTATATATGTCTTTATATATGTCTATGTATATATTTCTATGTACATGTCTATATGTCTATGTATATATGTCCATGTGTATGTCTATGTGTCTATGTATACACGCCAATGTATATATGTCTATGTATACATGTCAATGTGTATATGTCTATGTATACATGTCTATGTATATGTGTCTATGTATAAATGCTTATGTATGTCTATGTATATGTATACATAGACATATATACATATAGACATGTATACATAGACATCTATGTATACATGTCTATGTATACGTGTCTATGTATGCATGTCTGTATACATGTCTATGTGTCAGTGTATACATGTCTATGTATATATGTCTATGTATATGTGTCTATGTGTAATGTTTAGGTATGTCTATGTCTATGTATACATACTAGACATATATACATATAGACATGTATACATAGACATCTATGTATACATTTCTATGTATATGTGTCTATGTATAATGTTTATGTATGTCTATGTCTATCCCTATGTATACATAGACATATATACATATAGACATGTATACATAGACATATATGTATACATGTCTATGTATATATGTCTATGTATGCATGTCTGTATATATGTCTATGTGTCAGTGTATACATGTCTATGTATATATGTCTATGTATATGTGTCCGTGTATAATGTTTAGGTATGTCTATGTATACATACTAGACATATATACATATAGACATGTATACATAGACATGTATGTATACATGCCTATGTATATGTGTCTATGTATAATGTTTATGTATGTCTATGTCTATCTCTATGTATACATAGACATAATATACATATAGACATGTATACATTGACATCTATGTATACATGTCTATGTATATACGCCTATGTATGTGCGTCTGTATACATGTCTATGTGTCAGTGTATACATGTCTATGTATATATGTTTATGTATGCACGTCTGTATACACGTCGATGTGTCAGTGTATACATGTCAATGTATAGATGTCTATGTGTTCATGTCTATGTATACATGTCTATGTATATATGTCTATGTATAGATGTCTATGTATGCATGTCTGTATACATGTCTATGTGTCAGTGTATACATGTCTATGTATAGATGTCTGTGTATACATGTCTATGTATACATGTGTATATATAGATGTCTATGTATAGATGTCTATGTGTACATGTCTACACGTCTATGTATATATGTACTATGGCCGCAGGTGGGACATTGTGAATGTCCAGAGATCTGAGCTTCTGCCTGAAAATGTGGATATGCTGATATTCCTAAACACAGGCCAAGTCTTACTTTGTTATTTGAAGAGAATTTCTTTATTTGTATTATTCATGGGTTTTTTTTTTTTATTATTTTGGATTTGTTTTAAAATTCAGTGTAGGTTTTGTTTTATTTAAGACAAAATATATTTTCAGTTTCACAAAGATTAAATATGCACCGTTTTGCATAGTTTATAACCTACCCCAGAAACAAAGGATAAAGGATTCTTTGATTTGATAAAGGAAAGAAAGAGAAAATGTGCTGTGTAGATCTTTGTCTGAGAATAAAAGAATCTTTTTATGTCATAATTTGCCTTTAAAAACATCATGAGAAAATCGTATCGTGAATCGTATCGTGGGTGGATTGTATCGTTACAACCCTCGCCTGAAGTCTTCGTGTACTTCCTGTATTTACTTACTCTTGTGGTGGCACACAAAGCCTGAACCACCAAGCAACAAGTTTACATTAAACACACAATCTACTCATATTTTCGGAATGTGTGTGGTGTTAGTGTGTGTGGTGTTAGTGTGTGTGTGTGTGTGTGTGTGTGTGTGTTGGTGTTAGTGTAGATAGCGGGACCGAAAACTAAAGCACTTATGATCCTAATTCTTTGTGGAGGTGGTAGGTATTGTCTAAGAGAGTAAGGGAAAAATCCCAGAAAATTAAAAATTATGCATAATTATGCATAAATATGCAAAATATGCATTTTCCAAAAAATGGCTAAAAACCACTTTTCTCGGCATTTCGGATGATTCTGAGCATCTTTGATTTTTTCACCTATATAAAAAAAAAATTCTGGGCCTTAGAAATGTTTTGGCATTATGCAAAATATATGCACTTTTGCAAAAATGCACTTATGACCCTCATTTTTTTTTGGGAGGTGGTAGGTATTGTTCCAGAGAGGACCAGAAAAATAGCAGAACATTTAAATAATTATAATGATTATGCATAATTATGCAAAATATGCATTTTCTAAAAATGGCTAAAAACCTCTTTTCTCGGCATTTCAGATGATTCTGAGCATTTGGGGGGAGGGAGTTGGCGTGGGGGGGGGGTTAGGGGCAGGGGGAAGGCGGTTAGCTGGCAGGATGAAGAGGAGGGAGATTTAGACGGCTGGAGAACCAAACCGCTACACTGTAGCGGGGTTCTTCTAGTAAGTTAATAAAATTCACGCCAGATATTTTTAACAACACCTCCCGACGCATACGTCCCCCTTAACCGCCCCCCCTAGCGCCGCAGTGGATGAAGGATTCTGTATCGTCTGCTCGGGAGACCTCATGAGGGCTTTCAGCGACAAAGAATCTGATTTTAACAAACATTAAAGGTCCAGCCCGGCGAAGTCATGTTGTCCAATCTCATACTTCTTTCAGAAGGTCTGTTAATGTAAAGTTACCCAAAATACCAGAACCGCCGCTGTTGTGAAAATCTGACCGAAGTCCCGCGAGAAACGCTCCTCCTGGTGGTCGACATATTTAAAGCGCTTCAGAAAACCAACCGACTTCCCGTTGCTGTGCGGCCCCGATGCTGCCACCAGCAGGGGGCACCGCTTCCCTCGCTTGCTGCTTTCCAGGGAGCGGGACAGTGTGTGGGTAGGAGCCGGCTGCTGTGACCCGAACACCCGGCCTGCAGCGCTAGTCAAGCACGAGCGGCCCCAGTTCACACATCCATCCATCCATCCATCCATCCATCCATCCATCCATCCATCCATCCATCCATCCATCCATCCATCCACTATCCGAACCGCTTATCCTGCTCTCAGGGTCGCTGGAGCCTATCCCAGCAGTCACTGGGCGGCAGGTGGGCGAGACACTCTGGCCATCTCTCTCTCTCTCTCTCTCTCTCTCTCTCTCTCTCTCTCCTCTCTCTCTCTCTCTCTCTCTCTCTCTCCTCTCTCTCTCTCTCTCTCTCTCTCTCTCTCTCTCTCTCTCTCTCTCTCTCTCTCTCTCTCTCTCTCTCTCACCTAGGGGCAATTGAGTACGGCCGATTCACCTGACCTACATGTCTTTGGACTGTGGGAGGAAACCCACGCAGACACGGGAAGAACATGCAAACTCCACATAGAGGACGACCCGACCCGACCCCCTCCCCAAGGTTGGACAACCCCGGAGCACGAACCCAGGACCTTCTTGCCGAGAGGCGACCGCGCCACCCACTGCGCCACCCACTGCGCCACCGTGCCGCCCCAGTTCACACGTTCAGCGTCAAACAGCATTGCAAACCTTCGGAAACTGCCCTCCGATCAGCCCACCTTTAAACGAGCCTAACAAACAGCAAGTCTGAGCATAAAACGTGCCATTTAAATGTCTGTTTCTCCATTTCTTTCTTTTCAAGCGGCAGCTGCGGTCTGGTTTTCCGACTCGCGCTACCGCAGTCCGCCACATCCGTCCTGCTCACGGCAGAGGCGCCGAGCGGTCAGCTTACTTCGCGCATGCGCCCTGTGACTCCCAGTTGTCTTCGTGGTCTATGAAAGTATCTTGTGAGCGTGGGAGTTTGGTGGGCAGAAGAGCTGGCTGTGAACCAGCGTATCCGGAAACACACATGCGCAACACTGCCATCTAGCGGGCTAGTGGCACTTGTCTGTCTTGGTCAGTTAGCTCACCGCCATCCGTTTCAGTACTATATAATAGAATCGTTACGTTCTGTCCCGTTTTCGCGGAGGACTTTTGAAGAGAAAACGATTATTACTGCAGGAGGACGTCCAACTCCCGAACTTGGCATCACGAAACCAACGAAGAATTTCGTCCGTCACTTTCAAGGATCGGACAGTCGTGGTAGTTATATTGAGCTCGTCTACCTACTCCGGACAGATGATGAGAGGCTAGCCCGTCATTTGGAGAGGTGCGGTGTCTTTTCTGGCGTGTCAAGACACATCCAGCATGATGTGAGGGAGTCTGTGGGGAATGATGTGATGGAGTCTGTGGGGAACTATGTGATGGAGTCTGAGGGGAATGATGTGATGGAGTCTGCGGGGAATGATGTGATGGAGTCTGTGGAGAATGATGTGATGGAGTCAGTGGGGAATGATGAGATGGAGTCTGTGGAGAATGATGTGATGGAGTCAGTGGGGAATGATGAGATGGAGTCTGTGGGGAATGATGTGATGGAGTCTGAGGGGAATGATGTGATGGAGTCTGAGGGGAATGATGTGTTGGAGTCTGTGGGGAATGATGTGAGGGAGTCTGTGGGGAATGATGTGATGGAGTCTGTGGAGAATGATGTGATGGAGTCAGTGGGGAATGATGAGATGGAGTCTGTGGAGAATGATGTGATGGAGTCTGTGGGGAATGATGAGATGGAGTCTGAGGGGAATGATGTGAGGGAGTCTGCGGGGAATGATGTGAGGGAGTCTGTGGGGAATGATGTGATGGAGTCTGAGGGGAATGATGTGATGGAGTCTGCGGGGAATGATGAGATGGAGTCTGAGGGGAATGATGTGAGGGAGTCTGTGGGGAATGATGTGATGGAGTCTGCGGGGAATGATGTGAGGGAGTCTGTGGGGAATGATGTGATGGATTCTGTGGGGAATGATGTGATGGAGTCTGAGGGGAATGACGTGATGGAGTCTGAGGGGAATGATGTGATGGAGTCTGCGGGGAATGATGTGATGGAGTCTGAGGGGATTGATGTGATGGAGTCTGAGGGGAATGACGTGATGGAGTCTGCGGGGAATGATGTGATGGAGTCTGAGGGGAGTGATGTGATGGAGTCTGAGGGGAATGATGTGATGGAGTCTGAGGGGAATGATGTGATGGAGTCTGTGGGGAATGATGTGACGGAGTCTGTGGGGAATGATGTGATGGAGTCTGTGGGGAATGATGTGATGGAGTCTGTGGGGAATGATGTGATGGATTCTGTGGGGAATGATGTGATGGAGTCTGAGGGGAATGACGTGATGGAGTCTGAGGGGAATGATGTGATGGAGTCTGCGGGGAATGATGAGATGGAGTCTGAGGGGAATGATGTGATGGAGTCTGCGGGGAATGATGTGATGGAGTCTGCGGGGAATGATGTGATGGAGTCTGTGGGGAATGATGTGATGGAGTCTGCGGGGAATGATGAGATGGAGTCTGAGGGGAATGATGTGATGGAGTCTGCGGGGAATGATGTGATGGAGTCTGCGGGGAATGTGCTGCTGACCGAAATAAAACCTGGAATCAAAGACGCGAGCTTTATAGCGATGAAACCACCGATGTGTCCAACTTCGCCCAGCTTTCCACAGTCTGGGGGTGCGTTACCAAAGAGGGTGTGTGTGTGTTTGTGCGTGAGTGAGTGAGTGAGTGAGTGAGTGAGTGAGTGAGTGAGTGAGTGAGTGAGTGAGGGGTGCGAGCGTGTCATTTGCAGTGGTGGGAGGGGGTGGTAGTGGGCGGGCGGGCGGTCGTGCGTGCGTGCAGGCGTGGGGGTGGGGACGAGGTAGCGTGCCCAGCTTCAAAGGTCACCGCTCGCCACTGCCACACAACCAACAAAGCGCAGCTAGTTGTTGTATTACGGTACGTCTGCCAAAACGGAGTTAAAGAGGCCCTTTTGGGATTTGGTGATGTAACGCTGTGTAATATAAGGATGTGAGGCGGTGGTTTTACTTAGTTATTTCACAGCGATCAAAAACCAAATAAAACAAGAAAATAGTTCTCCATGTATACTTTGACGATATTTTCCCCGCTTTTTCTACCCAATTGTCAAATGTAGCCGCCCAATTACCCCACTCTTCCGAGCCGTCCCGGTCTCTGCTCCACCCCCTCTGCCGATCCGGGGAGGGCTGCAGACTACCACATGCCTCCTCCGATACATGTGGAGTCGCCAGCCGCTTCTTTTCCCCTGACAGTGAGGAGTTTCGCCAGGGTGACGTGGCAGGCGGGAGGATCACGCTATTCCCCCCCAGAACAGGCGCCCCGACCGACCAGAGGAGGCGCTAGTGCGGTGACCAGGACACATACCCACATCCGGCGTCCCACCCTCAGACACGGCAAATTGCGTCTGTAGGAGACGCCAGACCAAGCCGGAGGTAACATGGGGATTCGAACCGGCGATCCCCGTGTTGGTACGCAACGGAACAGACCGCTATACGCCACCCGGACGCCGCACTATGACGATATTTTTGTTAAGGTTTTCATTTGGGATGTAGCTCAGCCGGCAAGGGGGGGGGGCACAATATTCCATAATTCTGTGGCAGTTGGAAGAACGAAGAAGGATCAGGTTGTTATAAAACATCAGAGAGCACAAAAGGATGTAACTTGGACTTGTGAATGCCCACTGCCGACCCAGCCACTGACCTCACCGCACCTCGCTGGGTGCCATCATGGCGGTCGGTTCCTCCTGACAACGTCTAGCGTCAGCATCCTCCTCTGCGTCTTCCTGCCTCCACGACTGACCGTGTGTGCTTCGGCAGGGGCATTAAATAATATGCCATTGTCAACAGCACACGCCAACAGGAAACTGGTATGACCGCTGCAGTAGAAACCGGAAGTCAGTGCAGTTATGCACAGAGCCGATTACCCCAGCGAGCTGCTAAAGGAACCTGCAGAGACTGAACACCGGATCATCTGTATTGTCCTGAATACTGAACAGTGTCCAGATGGCGGCCCTCCAGTGTGAAACTTCTTGCAACAAAGCAGTCAAACAAACAAACAAACAAACAAACAAACAAACAAACAAACACCCCCAACGGTCGATGATTCATATGCGTTCATTCCCCCAGTATTCCCAGTACTGTCAGCCAACTGGGAAAAGTAAAACTCCCGTTCTAGACACAAGAATAACTTCACCCCCTGAGCAGCGGCCCTCATAATACAAGACTTAATACCCACCCCACCCCACCCCAACCCCACCTATCTATCTATCTATCTATCTATCTATCTATCTATCTATCTATCTATCTATCTATCTATCTATCTATCTATCTATCTATCTATCTATCTATCTATCTATCTATCTATCTATCTATCTATCTATCTATCTATCTATCTATCACGTCTCTTTCTCTGTCTTATCTCTCCCTCCCCCCCTTTATGTATCTATCTATCTATCTATCTATCTATCTATCTATCTATCTATCTATCTATCTATCTATCTATCTATCTATCTATCTATCTATCTATCTATCTATCTATCTATCTATCTATCTATCTATCACCTCTCTCTCTATCACATCTCTCTTTCTCTATCTAATCTCTCTATCTGTCTATCTATCTATCTATCTATCTATCTATCTATCTATCTATCTATCTATCTATCTATCTATCTATCTATCTATCTATCTATCTATCTATCTATCTATCTGTCTGTCTATCTATCTATCTATCTATCTATCTATCTATCTATCTATCTATCTATCTATCTATCTATCTATCTATCTATCTATCTATCTATCTATCTATCTATCTATCTATCTATCTATCTATCTGTTTCACAGCCATGTTATTCATTATAAACAAAGTAAAACAGAATCATTTCACCAAGTACATTTTCGTGTGACACGAATTCGACTGGTTGAGTTGATGCAAAGCGCGCCAAACGGTTCAACAGCAAAAATAAATAAATAAATAAATAAACAAAATAAACAAACAAAACCAGGAAGGATTTCATCGGATCACACCTGATAGAACAAACCCCTGACAACAGTGTGAAAGGGAGAGACGAAAAAGGTTTTAGATGAACAGTGCGTGCGTGCGCGCGTGCGCGGACGGATCTGGTTCGTATTACGGGTTTGGATTTCAATTAACGTCTAGGAGGACATGGTGACCCAAACATCACGAAGAAGCTGTTTTCCGGGATGGAGGAGAAGAAGAAGAAGAAACGTGGGCTGCTATAAAAACGCAACTGAACAAATGTAGATGTTCCATCATGCGGGTGTGGGCGGAGTGATATCAGCACCGAGGCGGATGGCTACATACGTTAAATAAAGACCGAAAAGATCTTTTTTTTTCTTAATTTCAGTGTTTCTAAAGCTCTACTGGTCGGTCGTTGAGTTGAATGGCGGAGGAAACCGGAAATCCTGCGGATGGAGAGAACTGAAATCTGAAAAGATGTTAATGTGGAGTTAGAAAACAACGAGACAGGAGACATGAGAGTAGACGTAGTCGAGGCAGTTTACTAGCTCCAACTTAGCATGTCATACATTTAGACAACCACACTGAACCGTGAACCGGAAGCGGAAGTGCATTATCTGACCCCTCGCCTCTTCCCTTAAAGGTACACCGTCCTCTTAGGTGAATGTCTCTCGTTATATAGATGTGGGTCACCACATTAACAGCTTTAGCTGAACGTTTGAGTCTGCTCAACATTGCTGTGTTGACTCACACCGCAGATCAGCCTTCTTTCTCCAAAACACTACCGCTGGATTATGCTGTCAGTGTTAGACCAAAATCTGCAGCTGCGTCCCCGTATTGCCTACCAATACTGGGATCACCGGTTCGAGTCCCCGTGGCGCCTCCGGCTGGGTCGGGCGCCCCTACAGACCATGGATGTATTATAACGGAACTGGATACCCGATCTGAAAATGGCGCCTGATCATTCCTATGAGAATTGCTCGCCTGGCGCATACGTCCAAAAAGTTTCTGGCTTCCGGGTACATGGGCCCCGCTGAATATGCGCAGTAGTGTTACTCCCATCATGCCTCTAGGCTATGAGAACGAGCAAACGGTCGTGGCTAGATGGGATTCAGCCACGGACGGAAGTGACGCCAAATGGGCTTTTTCTGAATTTGCCGCCATGTCCCGCAGGAGGTGAGCTAGGCTAGTGTAACCGGTTATTTTCTTGCCTGGTGCGGGATTCGATACGGGGTGTACTGCACCACAAGGCGACATCACTAACAGCTCGGCTAAAGGGTCAGACCCGTTAGCTAGGGACTAATGTGTCTTATTAGTAGTTTACACTAGCTAGCGCCATAGCAACGAAATACGCCCAACGAGATTTTGCGTCACTTCCGTCCGTAGCTGTACCCCATCTAGCCACAAGCCGAGCGAACCGCGTTCAGGATCCGGCGCTGTGCATTTATGAATGCTATGCTAGCGGACTGCATGGACGCATAATAAGACTTCTAAAAAAAACAAAACAATTACGTTCAAAACAGTCCAACAAGTGACCGATAAATGCGACGCAAAACCACAAACTCAAAGTATTGTCGCGAATACGGGGGACAACGCAACCACAGGAACTGCCGCAGCCGGGAAGCGAACCCGCATTGCCCGCACCGCAGAAGACATCGCTAACCGCTCGACTAAAGGGTCTGACCCGCCAGCCAGCGGCCAGCGTGTCTTCTTATCCATGCACGTTACAATATTGTAACCGGTTAATTTCTTGCCCAGTGCGGGATTCGATACGGGGTGTACTGCACCACAAGGCGACATCACTAACCGCTCGGCTAAAGGCTCTGACCCGTTAGCTAGGGGACTAACGTGTCTAATTACTAGTTTACAATCGTCACCCTCCCCGGAAGCGCGCCCTCGCGCTTTGTCATTCCGCGCTCCGAAGAGACTTCTGAGGATCTGCACACTTCCGGATCCCACCGCTGCCACCAATGTAACCGGTTGTTTTCTTGCCCGGTGCGGGATTCGATACGGGGTGTACTGCACCACAAGGCGACGTCACTAACCGCTCGGCTAAAGGGTCGGAGCCGTTGACTAGGGGCTAATGTGTCTTATTAGTAGTTTACACTAGCAAAGATCCTCGTTCCCGAGACACAACGTGACCGCGCGCGAAGTGCTCGTACACAGCCGTGACGTCATGCAGGGAAAAAAAAGATTGTTCTGAGCTTTTTCTGGGTTTTGGAATATATTTGAAAAGATTAAAACCCCACGGCTCAAACATATACAATACAAAGAGTAATAATTGCCCATGATTATAGCTGCAGGTCAACAGTTTTACAGGCGTCTCTTTTACAATGGTGGTCTATGGGGGGAAATGCTTTTTGGGCCGCAGGGGATTTTTCTCTGCAATACCGCGAGTGACCACTGGGGAAAATGGCTGCAAGGCTGAGCAGCGGCGCCGTATCCAGATCTACTATATTACATTCATGCTACAGACACGATTGGCCGTGTCTGCGGGTGGGAAGCCGGATGGGGGTAAGAAGTGTCCTGGTCGCTGCACTAGCGCCTCCTCTAGTCGGTCGGTTGGGGCGCTTGTTCGAGGGGGAGGGGGAGGGGGAGCTGGGGGGAACAGCGTGATCCCCCCCACGCGCCACGTCCCCCTGGCGAAACTCCTCACTGTCAAGTGAAAAGAAGCGGCTGACGACTCCACGTGTATCGGAGGAGGCACGTGGTAGTCTGCAGTCCTCCACCGGATCGGCAGAGGGGTGGGAGCATGTGTTAATATGGAACTACTTCCTGTGTGCTAAGCGCAGGGACACTTCGTGATGTCATCGTTAGTGATGCGCCAGATGGGAAGCTCAGTCCAGTGAGCCTACAAGTGGACGTTATCGGTGTAACGGTGTTCTGTTGTAACGTGAATAAAGTAGGTGAACATTCGTCGAGACTTCGTCTGATTAACGCCGACACACAACACTACACGGTGTCAGAAGTCTAGAGGACCGAGATGGCAACGTTTCCGCCGCCTGAAAGTTTGGATTTTACTCGCCCTGACAATTGGCTAGAATGGCGCCAACGTTTTCAACGCTTCAGGGTAGCTGCAAAGCTAAACGAAGAAGAGCGGGAGGTGCAAGTCTGCACGCTGCTCTACTCGCTGGGGAGGGAATCCCAACAGGTATTCGGGTCCCTTACCTTTGCACAAGGGGAAAGTCAGAATGATTACGAAACTCTATTGGCCAAAGTTGATAACTACTTTGTACCAAGAGTTAATGTCATCCATGACAGGGCTCGATCCCACCAGTGTGTTCAAAAGTCGGGAGAGACTGCTGAGGAAGACATACGTAGCCTGCATGAGCAAGCTGAAACGTGCGATTTCGGCGCTGCTAAAACTGAAAACACTCGTGACAGACTGGTAATAGGCATACTGGATAAGGAACTGTCAGAGAAGTTGCAGTTGACGTCTGACTTGACTCTTGACAAAGCAGTGGAGCTCGTAAGGCAGTCAGAACAAATACAAGGGCACGTCACAGAGCAAGCAGGGGCCAAAGCAGCAGCGCAGTTAAATGAGATCGCCTCAAAGCGCGCGCAGCATGCAGACACATGGAAACGCGGCACCGGACAGAAAGAGGGGGGGCAGCGAAAAACAAGCGGCACAGCCACAGCCCTGGAGTGGGGAAGCCACCAAATGCTGTAGGTGCGGGAAAGCACACGCTAAAGGAGACAGATGCCCTGCAAGGAATGCTGCAAGTCGTAATTGCAGTAAAATTGGACATTTTGCTTTAGTTTGCCGCTCCTGCGTAGTGGACGAGGTCACTGAGCCCCATGAGGGAGGAGATGAGAGTCGGTGCTACTTCCTCGGAGAAGTCAGAGGTGCACGACTCAAACAGTGCATGGACAGTAAAGCTGCCACTACAAGGTATCACAGTTAACTTCAAAATAGACACAGGGGCAGATACAAGTGTCATATCAGAGAAAACCTACAACCTGATGACAAATAGACCAAAACCGAGTGAGTCTGTGATAAAATTAGACAGCCCAGGTGGTAAACTGAAATGCATAGGCCACTTTACAGCCACTACTGAGTGGAAAGGGCGACAGTTTAAGTTCAAACTGAATGTGATTAAAGGGCAGGACAGTCACCTACTAGGCCGCAATGTAGCCGTTGCAATGGGCCTTGTAAAACGCGTAGAACAGTGTTTCCCAACCCAGTCCTCAAGGAACCCCTATCCTGCATATTTTCTTTGCAACCCTGAATAGGTACCTGTTTGTAGTTATTCAACCAATCAGCAATGAATTTTATCAGATGTTGCACACCTTGCATAATTAAGTGCTGCGAGATGATTGGTCGAGTAAGTACAAGCAGGGCTACCTATGCAGGGTTACAATGAAAATCTGCAGGATAGGGGTTCCTTGAGGACTGGGTTGAGAAACACTGGCGTAGAAGAAATCAAAAGCTCAGCATAGCCAAAAAGCTCCTGTTCAAGGAGCTGAAGGTAAAACCAGTCAAAATAACCTTGAAAGAAGATGCAGAAGCGTACAGCACAACCACAGCCAGGCGTGTGTCTTTGCCGATGCTTCCAAAAGTAAAAAAGGAAGTTAGACAGCATGCTCGCTAGTGGTGTAATAACAGAAATCAAAGAACCTACTGAGTGGTGTGCCCCAATGGTACCAGTGCCTAAGAAAAACAAGGAGCGTATAAGAATTTTTATGGACTTTAAAAAGTTGAACAAAGCAGTCAAACGAGAAAAATACACACTGTCCACAGTAGACGATATTCTGCCCAAACTTGCTGGAGCTAAGGTATTTTCTCTGTTAGACGCAGCCAGTGGTTTCTGGCAGATACCACTAGACTCAGAGAGTGCCAAGCTCACAACTGTCATGACCCCCTTTGGGAGATTTTATTTCAACGGGCTCCCATTTGGCATTACAAGTGCCCCAGAAATATTCCAACGAGAAATGTGAGAGCTTCTGAGAGATCAGGAGGGTGTGGCCATGTATATGGACGACATCCTCATCTACTCAGATACCATAGAAGAGCGTGAGGAGAGACTCCAGCGCACTTTGCTCACGCTAAAAACCGCAGGGTTAAAGCTCAACCATGACAAGTGTCTCCTACGCCAGCGAAAGCCCATCTACCTGGGACACTGTATCGATGAGAATGGTGTCCGCCATGACGAGACAAAGGTACAGGCTATCACTCAGCTAGAACCGCCATGCAATGTGACTGAGCTGAGGAGATTCTTGGGCATGACTCACTACCTAGGCAGCTATCTCCCACACCTGTCTGAGGTCACCAGACCCCTAAATGACCTCCTGAAGAGTGACGTGATGTGGACTTGCGGGGCAGCACAGGAGGGGGCCTTTACAAAGGTAAAACAACTAATCACTGAGTCGCCTGTGCTAACCTTTTATGACTTGACAAAGCCCACCATAGTCAGTGCTGATGCCAGTAGTTATGGCTTAGGCAGGGTCCTTTTGCAGACACATGATGGACTGTTAAAACCCGTAGCCTACTGTTCTAGAGCACTCACGGAGGCAGAAAAGCGCTACGCGCAAATAGAAAAAGAGTGCCTCGCGTCAGTTTGGGCATGTGAGAAATTTACAAGATATCTGTACGGCCTTGATTCATTCACTTTACAAACTGACCACAAACCACTCGTTTCCTTGATAAACAGCAGAGACTTAGATTCAGTACCGATGAGGTGTCAGAGGCTGTTAATGTGCATGATGCGTTAGAATTCTACTGCTGAATATGTCCCTGGAAAGCAGCTTGTCATTGCAGATACGCTGTCACGGCACCCTCACCCACATGCAGCGATGGAAGTCTCGCAGCTGACCAGCGAACTGGAAGCCTATGAGGAGGCTGTCTGGGAGGCATGGCCCATCACACCAACCAAGCTGGACATTGTCAAGCAGCAGACACTGCAGGATGGTGAGTTGCAGTTGGTCAAGCAGTTCATGACAAAGGGATGGCCCAGGTATTCAGCAGATATACCCCTCCAGGTAAAATCCTATTATGTATCTAGACACCATAGTACAACTTCAAAAGGGCTGGTACTGTACGACAACAGAATAGTGGTGCCTCAGAGCTTCAGAAAGGAAATGCTGCAGCGCATTCATGATAGTCACCAAGGGGTAGTGAAATGTCATGAGAGAGCTAAGTGCAGTGTATGGTGGCCTGGAATCAGCAAACACATTCAGGAAATAGTCAGCACATGCTTAGAACGTCAGACGTCTCAGCCTACACAGAGAAGAGAACCGCTGATCACTACCCCGCTCCCAAGCCGCCCATGGGAGAGGGTGGCGGCTGATATTTGCGAACTAAACAAAGAAAACTTCCTAGCTGTTGTGGACTATTTTTCGACATTGACATTGCCCAGCTCAAAGACATGTCCAGTGACACTACCATAGCCAAGTTAATGAACATCTTTGCTAGATGGGGTTGTCCTAACGAACTAATTACTGACAACGGGCCTCAGTTTTCTTGGAGAGGATTTGCTCAGTTTGCCAAAAAGTATGATTTTAAGTACATCACAACAAGCCGTCACTACCCCCAAGCTAACGGCGAGGCAGAGAGAGCTGTAAGGACTGCTAAGCAGATCCTAAAACGAGCAGACAAGTTCTCAGCACTAATGACTTACAGATCAACTCCCGTACAAGCCACAGGCGCGAGCCCAGCACAACTCATGCTAGGACGACAGATCCGGACTACAGTCCCCACCCTGGAGGCCAATCTGCAGCCTGCATGGCCAGCCCTTCGGCGAGTGAGGAGGATGGATGAGAGAGCCAAGGAGAACTACAGGTGAGACTACAACAACAAATGCAACACAAAGGCCCTCCCAGAACTACAACCGGGGGCCAGTGTTGCTGTGAAGGTGGATAACGAGCGCAAGGGGTCAAAGCCAGCTGTAGTCCTGCGAGAGTGCGACACACCCCGCTCATACATCATCCAGACAGACAAAGGTGAACTGCGGAGGAATCGCCATCACCTTAAACCCATCCACCTTGCTCTTGGGACTCATTCTAAAGAGGGGGAGGTGATCACTGAGAAGGATGCTGGAGTGTCCTCACCTCCACCAGTTGAGATTGAGAATCAACCTCCTGTCACACCCACGGTTGCTGCACCAAAAACTCTGGCGCAAGTGACACGCTGTGGCAGAACTGTAAAACCGCCGGACAAGTATGGGGCATACATTCTGAAATAGGATATAGCCTGCAGTTATGATAGTGACCCGTAGTTCACCCGGATCACTTTGGTTATTGTAAGACTTGGTTATTGTATGTTTTGTTCTATGGCAGAAGTTGAGAGACTGTTCCTGTGAGAGAACGATAAAAAAAAAACTGATGTCAAACAAATGTTGAAATGTTGGGTCAATGTTTCATTGATGTTTAACTCTGTTTACAGGTTGTTTAAACATGTAAATATGGCAAGTCTTCCAGGGTTTGAGTAAGAAGTAACAGTAAATGTGGAATTGCAGGAGTAACTTTATGAAGATGTATGATGATTTGTACATTCATTTCATATTAAGATGTATGATGATTTGTACATTCATTTCATTGGATAATGAGTTACTGTCATTTGCATGTCTTATCAGACTCAGAGGAAGGGAGATGTGTTGATATGGAACTACTTCCTGTGTGCTAAGCGCAGGGATACTTCGTGATGTCATCGTTAGTGATGCGCCAGATAGGAAGCTCAGTCCAGTGAGCCTACAAGTGAAAGTTATCGGCGTAACGGTGTTCTGTTGTAACGTGAATAAAGTAAGTGAACGTTAGTCGAGACTTCGTCTGATTAATGCCGACACACAACACTACAGAGCAGAGACCGGGACGGCTCGGAAGAGTGGGGTAATCGGCTCTGTGCGTAACTGTAGTCCACTGACTTCCGGTTTCTATCGCAGCGGTCATACCAGTTTCCTGTTTGTTGGCGCGCGCTAGTGACAGTGGCATATTTGTTGCGATGCCTGCAGGATTTACCAGGGAGAAATGTCAACGACATGCACACAACTGTCCACAAACTTTCACCTGCACCTGCCAGCACACGGGTGAAAAGTTTCAAGTTGTGCATATCACGTTATGTCCACAATTATGAGGATGAGGATATTTATCCATGGTGAATCTTGCAGGCGTCGCGAAAAATATGCCATTGTCAATAGCGCGCACCAACAAACAGGAAACTGGTATGACCGCTGCAGTAGAAACCGGAAGTCAGTGGACTACAGTTATGCACAGAATCGATTGGCCGAGTGCAATTGGGTAGAAAAAGGGGGGGGAGCAAAAATCTTCAACCGCTAAAACTTGTGACCTTCACGTTAGCGATTTCTGCACGTCCAGGATGGCGGATGTCGCCAAATCCACCAAACCTGAAGGAATTAAGGACAACTTCAGTGTGACTTGAATTTGTACCATTATTTCCACCAAAGCATTCGTCCTCTCAGTTCACTGTTTTTACACATTTACTTATTCATTTCCTTTCTCACTTGTACTTGTATTTCTTTCATTGATTGGTTCATTTAGCTCCCCCCCCATCTATTTATGTAAGTTATGAGTTTATTCTTTTAATGAAACGATTCTTGTGTATCTCTTAAGTGTTGTGACATATATTGGTTTGAAACAGCCACTGACTGATCGAGATAAGCAGGATTTTATAATTCGTGGGAATATTGCCAAATGAATAATAATCGTTATTCTTAAACCGTTGATATCATGCTTGTGATAGCGGTTTGAATGATATTGTGATTCCAAATCATGTTTCTGGTGCAACAGCGATGAAGAGAGAGAAGACAGAAAGGGGGAAGAATTATGTGAACATGAGATGGAGACGATCTGGGGGAGAGAGAGAGAGGGGGGGGAGAGAGAGATTAAAGGACAGAAAAAGCTCTCCAATTCCCCAGCTCATTAAAACACGGTAGTTTGCATTGGTCCCGCTAGTCTTCTTGACAGATACATGTAACACTTTTCCCCTCCCAGTCCAACATGGTTCATTATCACTTCTCGATACAGGGTCATTATTACCCAGCATCCACTGCTGCCAACAGATGCTGAGAAGAAAGTTTGGATTTGCAAAACCCAGTTGACTGAACCACCAAAAAACACATCCAGACAGGTTTTCAACAGTCCTACAGCGGAGAACCATTGGTAACACTTTCTTTGATGCCATGTCCGTAATGCATTATAACCATACTAATAATGCATTATAATCTGCTCATAGCACTGTAAAATTATAGTTATAGACACTCGGAAATATTCATAACAAGTCAAGTGAGTCTTTAAAATTGAGTTTTTGAGGAAACATTCTTCTACCTTCAGCTGCTCCCATTAGGGGGCGCCACAGCGGATCATCCGTCTCCATCTCCTCCTGTCCTCTGCATCTTCCTCTGTCACACCAGCCGCCTGCATGTCCTCCCTCACCACATCCATAAACCTCCTCTTTGGCCTTCCTCTTCTCCTCTTCCCTGGCAGCTCCATATGCAGCATCCTTTTCCCAATATACCCAGCATCTCTCCTCCACACATGTCCAAACCATCTCCATCTTGTCTCTCTTGCTTTGTCTCCAACTGTCCAACCTGAGCTGTCCCTCTAATCTACTCCTTCCTAATCCTGTCCTTCTTCGTCACTCCCAATGAAAATCTCATCATCTTCACCTCTGCCACCTCCAGCTCCACCTCCTGTCTTTTGTCAGTGCCACCGTCTCCAAACCATACAACATAGCTCGTCTCACAACCGTCTTGTAAACCTTCCTTTTAACTCTTGCTGGTACCCTTCTGTCACAAATCACTCCTTCTTTTTCTCCCCAATTGTATCTGGCCAATTACACCACCCTTCAAATCACTCCACTCTTCACCCACTCCACCTTGCCTGCACTCTCATCTCCGTTACTTTGAACAGTCGACCCCAACTCATCTACCTTCGCCACCTCCACTCCTTGCATCCTCACCACTCTGCTGTCCTCCCTCTCACTCACGCACAGGTATTCCGTCTTGCTCCTACTGACTTTCATTCCTCTCCTCTCCAGTGCATACCTCCACCTCTCCAGGCTCTCCTTAACCTGCACCCTACTCTCTCTACAGATCAGTGTCATCTGCAAACATCCACCGAGACTCCTGCCTGATCTCGTCCCGTCAACCTGTCCATCAACATTGCAAACAACGCTTTACAGTCCGGTGATTATGCAGAGATTCAGCTGAGGGGAGTGGGTCGCCTGTGATTTTGGATCCGCTGCAGTTTTTTTCCCGTGTTCGACGGTCTGTGCCGCCATACCATACTGGAATACTGGAATACTGGGACAGAAGATGTTATGATGGACTCGATAATGGCTGAGTAAAACAGAACCATCAGTTGGTGTTTGATCTGGTATTTTTTAAGCTGCCTAAGAAAGTAAAGTCGTTGTTGGGCTTTTGCAATGATGTGTTCAGTGTTAATCTTCCACTTCAGGTTATTGCTGATGTTATGTTCCGAGGAGTTTAAAAGAGTCGGTGGTGGTGATGGGGGGTCTCTGTTCATTTGTATGGGAGTTTTGGGATTCGGCATGCATCGGAAGTCAATAACGAGTTCTTGGATTTTGGCTGTATTAAGCAGAAGGTTGTTGTTTGCGCACCAAGTGAGAGCTTGGTCTACTGCGGTGCGGTACTGGGTTTCATCTGGGTCTACTGCAGTGCGGTACTGGGTTTCATCTGGGTTTACTGCAGTGCGGTACTGGGTTTCATCTGGGTCTACTGCGGTGCAGTACTGGCTTTCATCTGGGTCTACTGCAGTTCGGTACTGGGTTTCATCTGGGTCTACTGCAGTGCGGTACTGGGTTTCATCTGGGTTTACTGCAGTGCGGTACTGGGTTTCATCTGGGTCTACTGCGGTGCAGTACTGGGTTTCATCTGGGTCTACTGCAGTGCGGTACTGGGTTTCATCTGGGTCTACTGCAGTGCGGTACTGGGTTTCATCATGGTTGAAGATGAGGCCTACAATGGTTGTGTCGTCTGCGTATTTTGTTAGTTTCACGGAACTGTCCGTGGATGTAAAGTGGGTGGTGTAAAGTGAGAAGAGCCAGGGGGGAGAGTTCACAGCCCTGAGGAGCACCTGTACTGAGGGTAAGAGCATGTGAGGTTAGGTTATTAACCTTCACCCTCTGTGGTCCGTTCCACAGGAAGAATAGAATCCAGTGGCATATGGCTGGGTCAAAGTTCATATCCAAGAGTATGGTAAAGAGTTTGAGTGGGTTGATGGAGCTGAAGGCGGAACTAAAGTCTATGAACCGGATGTGTTTGTAGGTGTTTGGTGATTCCAGGTGTTGCAGGACATGGTGCATGATCTTGCATCTGTTGAGGATGGTAATTGCATCCTCGATAGACCGGTTGGCTTGATAGGCAGATTGATATGGGTCCGTCATTGGGGAGGTGCAAAATTCCAAGTGTGACAGAATGATGCGCTCAAATGCTGTCATGGCCACGGATGTTAGGGCGACTGGCCTGAAGTCATTGACGCAGGTGATCTTTGAGGACTTTGGCACAGGAATGATGGTGGAGAGTTTGAAGCGCTGTGGGACTGTACACTGGCTGGGACCTTTTAGAGAACAGGGATCTAGAAATATCAAACAGGGATAAAATAGGTGGGAAATGAAAAACAACGAATATATCTTAAATCTGCTCTTCACACCAGTTTACAAAGCAACAGCTTTAAACTGGGACAGCGACCTCTTTCTTAATCCAGGTTGGAGTTTCCACCAGCAGCATCCTGCAGGAGAAGCAGCGTCTTCAGTTTTGTCTCATCATCCTGACCTACTTTTTCCCAGCCCACCTACATCCGCATTACCATCCCCATCCACACATATATAAAACATATAAGATAGGGAGAGGTGGGGAAATGGAGAGGCACAGAGAAGGAGAGAGGCAGACGGAAATAAACAGATTTATTTAGACTGAATATTTTTTATTCTGTTTTTCTGTCGATGTCGTTATTTTTATATAAATGTTTCTCATAAACGTGTCACTTTAAATATGGCCCAATTTCTCTTCATCTGACTTCACTCAACTACTCTGAACCCTTATTTGTGTGTGTGTGTGTGTGTGTGTGTGTGTGTGTGTGTGTGTGTGAGACTGCATTCTCAAATACTTTGCTCTCTTTACATCAGCCACAGAGAAAGAAAGTAATAAAGCAACAGACTTGGGGGACTGAAGAATGGAGGACAAGAAATACAAGAACAGAAGATCAGGGAAAGAAAGAAAGAAAGATGAATTATTCACTCTGACAGATACTCTATTAGATATCATCTCTTCTTCTCTTTCATCTGAGACTCTCTGCAGCCCGAATGAGACAAACATGAAGCGCGGGATTGTTTTTAACCCTTTCAGACCCAAATCGATAGTTGGTGTTGTTCTGATGACACATCACAGGATGGACAAGATCCATATCACATGCTCAAATGTTTCCATTAATCACATACAGCTGTGTTTAATTACATTAAACACAGCTGTATGTGATCCGTACCACCATGACGGGATAGCTATGAAGGTGTTTTTACTTCCAGCATCTGGAAAGAAATGATGGAAAACATCATTGAAGAGCTGGAGTCGCACAAAATGATGACTCAATAATGAGTTCTTGGGTTTTGGCTGTATTAGGCAGATGGTCGTTGCTTGCGCACCAAGTGACAGCTGGGTCTACTTCTACTACTACTGGGTTTCATCGTTGTTGGAGATGAGGCCTACAATGGTTGTGTCGTCTGCATATTTTATTATTTTCACAGAACTGTCCGTGGATGTAAAGCGGGTGGTGTAAAGTGAGAAGAGCCAGGGGGGAGAGAACACAGCCCTGAGGAGCACCTATACTGAGGGTAAGAGGGTGTGATGTTAGGTTATTAGCCTTCACCCTCTGTGGCCTGTTCCACAGGAAGTATTACATACTCATATAAATGTTTCCAGCAGTATGTGATCTGTAGCAAAATGATGGGACAGCTGTTCAGGTGTTCTTACTTCCAGCATCTGGAAAGAAATGATGGAAAACATCATTGAGGAGTTGGAATCGCACAAAATGATGAAGAGTTTCCATTCAAACTCGATCGATTTTCTTTTTGCTCTCGATACAGAGGAAACTTCTTATTCCCCAGATCTTCCCTTCTCCCCCTCATCTACTCATCTTAGTCCCTTTTAATGAAGACCTGTTCCTGTTCCGCCACAGTGTTTAATGTCGGCATCCCATCAAGTGGGTTTCCATGTACATGGAAACTTAACGGTCAGATGAAACTGATTCTGATGTAAGAATGATGGACGAGATGCAAGTAAAAGTATGGGCAGCACGGTGGCCCAGTGATTAGCGTGGTCGCCTCACAGCAAGAAGGTCCTGGGTTCGAACCCCGGGGTTGTCCAACCTTGAGGGTCATCCCAGGTGGTCCTCTATGTGGAGTTTGCCTGTTCTCCCCGTGTCTGCGTGGGTTTGCTCTGGGTGCTCCGGCTTCCTCCCAGTCCAAAGACATGTAGGTCAGGTGAATCGGCCGTACTAAATTGTCCCTAGATGTGAATGTGTCGGCCCTGTGATGGACTGGGGGCTTGTACAGGATGTCTCCCCTTCTGCTGCCCAATGACTACTGGGATAGCCTCCAGCATCCCGCGACCCCGGCTGGGATAAGCGGCTTGGATAATGGATGGGTGTCCCACAGGACAATAAAGACTATATCTATCTATCTATCTATCTATCTATCTATCTATCTATCTATCTATCTATCTATCTATCTATCTATCTATCTATCTAACTAACTATAGGAGCCACTGCTCGTTCGCGTCGAAACGAGCCAGTTGAGGTGGTTCGGGCATCTGATTAGGATGCCTCCTGGGCGCCTTCCTTTGGAGGTTTTCCGGACACACCCAATTGAGAGGACACACCAGCGTAGACCCAGAACTACAGAGTGTTGGTGGAGTGCAATTTTCAGGCCATGCAACAGATTTTCAGCGGGATTTAAATCTGGGCCAATCCAGAATGCTAATCCTTTTAAAGACTTTCCTTAGTCGTTTTCGCTGTGTACTTTGTGTCATTGACTTGTTGGAACATGAGTCTTCATTCTTTTCACCCCCCCCTTTTACTTCTTCCCAATTGTTACCCCACTCTTCCAAGCCGTCCCGGTCGCTGCTCCACCCCCTCTGCCGATCCAGGGAGGGCTGCAGACTACCACGTGCCTCCTCCGATATACATGTAGAGTCACAAGCCGCTTCTTTTCACCTGACAGTGAGGAGTTTCGCCAGGGGGGCGTAGCGTGTGGGAGGATCCCCCCCTCCCCCCCGAACAGGCGCCCCGACCCACCAGAAGAGGCGCTAGTGCAGCGACGAGGACACATACCCACATCCGGCTTCCCACCCGCAGACACGGCCAATAGGCTCGGTGCATTAATGTCG
This sequence comes from Lampris incognitus, assembly GCF_029633865.1. NCBI lineage: Eukaryota > Metazoa > Chordata > Actinopteri > Lampriformes > Lampridae > Lampris > Lampris incognitus. The sequence continues at coordinate 7,765,736 of NC_079214.1, read as the reverse complement.
CACTGCGGAACCTCCGGGTGCGTCTGTTTACATAAGAACTTCCGGTACAACCGGATGCTTACGCCCTAATGAATCATTAGTTAGCTGCTAACTTATCTTGATTTCGTCCTAAAAAAAAAAATCAACGACTCAAACAGGGCAAAAAGGGACGTACAAGTATCAACGCTGTGAACCGGGCTCCACTGAGCACTGTTGTGCGCCACAGTGTGCGAATTCGGCGCGCTACAATTCTCTCTTTAAGTTTCCATTCATTCCCTCGTAACTGCGAGGAAAGAGCTAAGCGGCTAGCGAAGATTCGGAGGGATGCATTTACCATCACCAAGAGTACAAAAGTGTGTAGTCGGCATTTTGAACTGGGTGCTTTCACTGTGCCAGCTACAGGTGTGTTAAGGAGGCTCGAGAGAGGAGCTGTCTCCACACTCTTTGCGTGGAATGAGTACCCCAAACCCACACCCAGGCTTGGTGTTCGGGAGCGTCCTGCTGTCGCCCCTCTGCCAGCTCTGGACTCCTCTGTCAGCAGCTGCCTGCAAGAGCAGGACTATTGCGTGGCTCCTAATCCTGCCGCTTTGGATGATGCCCTGGCCCAAAACGAGTCAATGAGGAAACAAGTAGAAGTGCTCCGGAAATAACTAGAGACCGCCCAGCTACAGTCCAAATTCAGTCTGAGGCAATTTGCAGGTTCCGATGAGAACATTCTGCCACGGCGAGAGCAGAAGAGGACCCAAATGCAGACAGCAAGGACAGGCTGGGCTTGAACAAAGCTTTATAACACAAACAGCAGGCACAGACAGCGGGAAAGCTCATAAAATGACGTGGCGATCCGGCAACCAAGACTCTCTGTGAGTGAGTGAGACGAAACGACAGAGAGTCTGAGCAACCAAGGGGCATATATACCGGGGGGGGGGTGGGCAATAAGGGAGCTCGGCGCAGGTCCGCAGGACCCGTACAGCCAATCGGAGAAAGGGGAGGGAGGTTGGGTGCAGGTGTGCAGGAACCGCACAGCCAATCGGAGAAGGGAACAGGTGAGTGAAGCCGGGCAATCCGGGTCACTCAGGCACACGGGCGCAGGTGAACTGAAATACCAATCAGGGGATGGGAGAGCCCCGGTGACTCAGATCACACACCCAGGACACATTCGGTTTTACACCAGGTATGTCTGATTTGTATCATTTCATTTAATCGCCCCTGCCAAACCCCAGCTAACGTTGGTTAGCTAGCTAGCGCCAGCACAGTTCTAATGATGCCGTTACTCACCCTCGTAGTTGTCGATGTAGCTCGAAATATACATCTTAAACTCCTTCTCTTTTTTGCTCGTCTGGGTTACCGAGGAAGCCCTCCCGATGTACATGCACATCGTTGATCGGGATTTTTAGGGAGGTTCCTGCAAACAGCGAGTGTGAAACAACGCCATCGCTTCTCTCAACAAACCAGACCGGAAGTTCGTGTGCAAGTAGTCGTACGTCGAAAGTCGAACGACGCCATCTTACGCAGCCAGGCTATTGCGTCTGTAGGGACGCCCGACCAAGCCGGAGGCAACGCGGGGATTCGAACCGGCGATCCCCGTGTTGGCAGACAATGGAATAGATAGCCACGCCGCCCGGACGCCCAGTTTTTTTTCTATTTTTTTAGACATCTAAATACTGTATTTCATTTTAACATCATAGAATTACTTACATAGCCTAACCGGTTATTTTCTTGACTGGTGCGGGATTCGAGACGAGGTGTACTGCACCACAAGGCGACATCACTAACCGCTCGGCTAAAGGGTCAGACCCGTTAGCTAGGGGCTAACGTGTCTTATTAGTAGTTTACAATAGGAATAGGAAAAAAAATCCAATTCAAATATAGTCAACTTTACAACACAGCAAAACAAGAAATAATGAATTGGGGGTGAGTACTTTCTGGATACTGAATAATAATAAGCTATTGTAACATTCACAAAGCATTACATAATTCCCCGGTGAGAGAAAGCAATCTGAATGAAGACTAGACTGCCTTCCTCTCCACCCTCCACCATACAGTCGTCCCACTGGAATGAACCTTCAATCAAAGACCGTCATATCGCTGTACATGTAAAGCCATAGTCTAAAAGGCAGGTGTGGAAGTATAAAGTAACATGGTGCTTTTCACCCTCTCTTATCAGCTCGTCCCTAGAGATTAATTTGAAGAAGAAGAAGGAAAAAAAAACATCAAAAGTATATCCAGTAGGCTAAACATGATAAAACGCACTGGTTTCGTGTTTTTCATATGGCAGATTCAAAAAAGGACTTGGTCCTGAAAACAGAGCAGAACCAGACAACAACCAGCGGGTTGCGAAAACCAGAGGGCTTCATCAAACATATAACTGAGAAAGATGCCAATAATGAGTCAGACTCAAAATCAGATTTATTGCCAAGTACAAGCACATACAATGAATTTGTCTTGGAATGCTGGCGCAAGAGGGGAAAATTGACATTAAATAGCAAAGATCGAATTTATAATTACATATGCCCCCCCCCCCGTGTCTGCGTGGGTTGTCCATATTTGAAAACACAAAAACTACCCTTACCCTAACCGCCGTAGTTTTTGTGTTTTCAAATATCTGTAAGTGACCGGCATTCCCCCGGGAGGCCAGACCAGCCGGAGCCGGCATCTTGATAACGCGACTCACGCAAGAGAAACTTGGCCCATACAACTTCGTGGTGCCGGACAAGAACATTTCGGTCACGTCGTGTCCCCCAGCACGATTTCATAGATTAAATTTCGTGACAATGACACGAAATCTTGTTAATTTAAATATACAAAAAGGTAAATTAGAATTTTGAGAAGTTATTCACAGAACAAGTTATTTACAGGGCAGTGCAGATTTTGTCAAGATGATTTTCTTCAAGATGGGAAGGTGGATGGCAGCCTCGATACAGGGCTCTCTAGTACTTTCTCTTGTTTTTGTTTATTCTCTTGTGTGCTTGATTTGATGAGGATGAAAACGGTGGCCTTCGCAGTCACCACATCTCAACCCAGTTAAACACCTACGGGAGATTTCTGGAAGAATGGTGTTCATCCCTCCGGTAGAGTTCAGAGATTTGTAGAGACTATGACAAGGGGCATTGAAGCGGTTCTGGAGGCTCGTGGTGATCCAACATCTCACTAAGGCGCTTTATGTTGGTTTTTACTCTAATTTGTCAGCCGTCTGTATATATTTCATGATAATGGGAACAGATCTTACCTCAGAACTGCATCTCTGCTCTTCGCAGGTGATGTGGTTTTGTTGGCTTCATGCAGCTGAGTGTGAAATGGCCGGGATGAGAGTCAGCACCTCCAAGTCTGAGGCTATGGTTCTCTACTGGAAATGGTGGATTGCTCCCTCCCGGTGGGGGATGAGTTGTTGCCTCAAGTGAAGGAGTTCAAGTAACTCGGGTCTTGTTCACGAGTGAGGGTATGATGGAGCGGGAGATTGAGAGGCGGATCGGTGCAGCATCAGCAGTAGTGTGGACGTTGTACCGGACCGTTGTGGTGAAGAGGGAGCTGAGCCGGAAGACAAAGCTCTCAGTTTACCAGTCAATCTTTGCTCCAACCCTCACCTATGGTCATGAGCTTTGGGTAGTGGCCGAAAGGGTGAGATCACGGATACAAGCGGCTGAAATGAGTTTCCTACGTAGGGTTTCTGGGCTCGGCCTTAGAGATAGGGTGAGGAGCTCGGACATCCGGAGGGATGAGAGCTCTTTCGCGTTGAAAGGAGCCAGTTAAGATGGTTCGGCCATCTGATCAGGACGCCTTCTGGGCGCCTTCCTTTGGAAGTTTTCCGGGCACGTCCAACTGGGAGGAGACCCCGGGGTAGACCCAGAACCCGCTGGAGGGACTACATGTCCAGTCTGGCCTGGGAACATCTTGGGATCTCCCAGGAGGTGCTGGAGGGCGTTGCTGGGGGAGAGGGACCTCTGGAGTGCCCTACTTAGCCACGATCTGACCCCGGAGAAGCGTCTGAAGATGAGACCAGACCAGACCAGACCAGACCAGACCAGACCAGACCAGACCAGACGAGGTGAGATGAGATCTATGTTGTAAGTATTGCTAACCAGGTATGAGTAATGAGTATTGGCGCTTTGAGGGCCAGCAAATAAAAAGGTTCGCAAACCAAAGAACCCTCGGGGGCTTCTGGAAGTGGAAGTTGGGGAGCAACAAACTGTATGCAGAAGAAGTCAGCAAGTCTGGGAGAATTTGTAACAAGAAAAACAAACAAAAAGTGGAGCATAAAGACGCCAAGACACCCGGTCTATCTGTTCACCATCTGTCCTCTTTATAGAAAGAATCCTAACACCCCCCCTCACCCCCCCCCACTCCCACCCCCATAAATAATGCAGGCTCTCATTTTCTTTTATGTGTCTTGCTTTCATGTGTCAAGACCTTCAGCTGAAATAAGGAAGAGAACGAGGTTGCTTCCTGTTTAGGCTTTCTGTTGCACGCCAAGACACAGCGCACACAATACAACACACACCATTTAGTACACAACAGGTAACACACGCCATGTAACGCGCGTCACCGAACGCACACAACGTCATACAAACTAGGTAATAGTACAGATGTGACCAGGTGTGACACACGTCACGCAACAAACACAGCGTCACACATACAGAGAAACACAACACCAGTCAACACACACCGTGTAATGCACACTACACATTAGGACACGCACACTGTCACACACACACACACACAACATACACCAGCTAGCACACATTACGCAAAGGCAACACACATTATGAAGAGTCTGCTGGCGCTAAACAAACAAACAAACAGACAGACACGCTGTTAGCATCTGGGACCCAAATGCGATGGGTTCACCGAAACGAGCAGCGAGCAGCGTGCTGCTCTTCCAGAGCTTTAGACTGATTACACGCGCGGATGCGCACGCACGCTGACGACGTTGTTATGGACTTGCGTCGTAGCCTGCGACTCAGTGGCGTTATCGCCGTACAGTCTACACACGCCACACTGGATGTCGTACCCAGGCTTATTAGATCCGTATCACACTTGCAATGAACTTATAGGATTGGTAAAATCGCACAGCCGTTAGGGGGCGCCACAGCGGATCATCCGTCTCCATCTCTTCCTGTCCTCCGCATCTTCCTCTGTCACACCAGCCACCTGCATGTCCTCCCTCGCCACATCCATACACCTCCTCTTTGGCCTTCCTCTTCTCCTCTTCCCTGGCAGCTCCATATTCAGCATCCTTCTCCCAGTATACCCAGCATCTCTCCTCCACACATGTCCAAACCATCTCAATCTTGCCTCTCTTGCTTTGTCTCCAAACCGTCCAACCTGAGCTGTCCCTCTAATATACTCGTTCCTAATCCTGTCCTTCTTCGTTACTCCCAGTGAAAATCTTATCATCTTCATCTCTGCCACCTCCACCTCCTCCTCCTGTCTTTTCATCAGTGCCACCGTCTCCAAACCATACAACATAGCTGGTCTCACTACCATCTTGTAAACCTTCCCTTTAACTCTTGCTGGTACCCTTCTGTCTCAAATCACTCCTGACACTCTTCTCCACCCACTCCACCCTGCCTGCACTCCCCGTTACTTTGGACAGTTGACCCCAAGTATTTAAAGTCATCCGCCTTCGTCACCTCTACTCCTTGCATCCTCACCATTCCACTGTCCTCCCTCTCATTCATGCATAGGTATTCCGTCTTGCTCCTACTGACTTTCATTCCTCTTCTCTCCAGTGCATACCTCCACCTCTCCAGGCTCTCCTCAACCTGCTCCCTACTCTCACTACAGATCACAATGTCATCTGCAAACATCACAGTCCACGGAGACTCCTGCCTGATCTCGTCCGTCAACCTGTCCGTCACCATTACAAACAAGAAAGGGCTCAGAGCCGATCCTTGATGTAATCCCACCTCCACCTTGAACCCATCTGTCATTCCTACCCCACACCTCACCATTGTCACACTTCCCTCATACATATCCTGCACCACTACTACATACTTCTCTGCAACTCCCGACTTCCTCATACAATACCACACCTCCTCTCTCAGCACCCTGCCATATGCTTTCTCTAAATCCACAAAGACACAGTGTAGTAACTCCTTCTGGTCTTCTCTATACTTCTCCATCAACATTCTCAAAGCAAACATCCCATCTGTGGTGCTCTTTCGTGGCATGAAACCATACTGCTGCTGCTGATCATCACCTCTCCTCCTCTTAACCTAGCTTCTATTACTCTTTCCCATATCTTCATGCTGTGGCTGATCAACTTTATACCTCTGTAGTTGTTACAGTTCTGCACATCACCTTTGTTCTTGAAAACCGGTACCAGTATGCTTCTTCTCCACTCCTCAGGCATCCTCTCACTTTCCAAGACTGTGTTAAACAATCTAGTTAAAAACCCCACTGCCATCTCTCCTAAACACCTCCATGCCTCCACAGGTATGTCATCAGGACCAACCGCCTTTCCGCTCTTCATCCTCTTCATAGCTGCCCTCACTTTCTCCTTGCTAATCCACCACACTTCCTGGTTCACTATCCCCACACCGTCCAACCTTCTCTCTCACTGGGACAGTGGGTTAACACGGATTGGAAAAAGGGAAAACAACGATATTCATGAACCCAGGCCACGGGCAGTTGAAATGTCCCTTGCTTACAGGAGACGTTCAACCCATTACAGACTTTGCGTGGCCAACAGCTGCATTATTCGATTCCTTTGCCATTTCCTCCATCCTTCAGCGAAGGTTCCAGCCACCGGAATAGCTGTTGTGTGCCCCTTTGACTGTTGTGCACAGGTTGCAAATATTACATAGTTCATTTTTACAAACCTGAAGAGGTCAGTTGGGGTTCGGTTAAAGCCGTTGGAGGTAAAGAGAAGGGAATGACTGCGGATGAGACCACGAGCGGTAGTCTAGAGTGGGAGAGGAGAGGGGGCGTTCGGAGAACATGGGCTCCACTGGGGATTCAAGGTGGGTTTTATTTTTTCATTTTTATTTTCTTTTATTATTGTCGCCCTCATCGTTATTAGTTGTCTGTCTTTTCAACTTTTTGTCCGTGGGCGTGTTCTCATCGACACATTTTACCAAACCAATTCTTGAGGACATTTTATACAACTAACGTCTAATAGTTGGAAGGTAAAATTTACCTCATGGAAGTTTAGGGGTTTGAGGAAAAATTACCAAGGGGCAACAGGTGATGAGCAGGATAAAACTGTTGCAATTACAAATAGTTTTTTTTTGCAAGAAACCCACCTGCAGAGTGGGGATGCCTCCATGGGAAGAAGATGGCAGGGTCAGGAGTCGTCTGATCCCTATGCCATCCACGCTAGAGGGTTTGTGATACTAATTCATAAATCTGTCCCACTACAGATCCAAAATATAGATAAGGACTGACCCTGCCGGTAGATATATCATGGTCCAGGGTGCTTTATTATTTGAAAATATAAATCTGATAAAATGTTTACGGCTCAGGTGATCCCAAATTTTATAAAAAAAAATCTGTTTCTGGCTGTTTCAAATCTCCCTGGGCAATAGATAATAGCTGGCGGCGTTAATTGCACGCTAGACTCATTGAGAGACAAATCATCCGGCTTAGATAATACTCACACCAGGTTGAGCGAGACAAGACACCATTTTATGAAAGAATTGAATTTTTGGGATATTTGGAGACACGGCAAACCAAAATGCAGTAGAATATTCCTGTTATTCCAGTACTTGTGAAACTTACTCACTTATAGACTACTTTTTAGTCTCAGCACTACTTGTTTCCAAAATTGATGAATGTCAGTATAGCGGTACGGTTCTGTCCGGCCACACATCTACATCTATCTATCTAAACCTGTGAGTCGTCCCCTGAAATGGCGCGTTCAACCAGGGTGGCTTGTGGACCCCACATTCATAGATTTTTTTTAGATGAACAAATTGACTTGTGTTTTGAATGCAATACTTTCCAAATATCTGCTAAGACAAGCTGGGAGGCATTCAAGGCATTTATTAGAGGTCAGATAACTTGTTTTACCAGCTCAAAAAAAGAATGCCCAACCTGAAATGAAGACATTAGATATGAAAATAAAAGAACTAGAGACAGATATCTACCAAAACAGGTGCAGCTCTATAGATGCCCATGCAAAACTACTCCTACTTAGATCACAGCACGGTGCATTAAACAACAACGGACAGAAAGGTCTATTAACCGCACTGAAACTTCACACAACAGAACTATAGTGGACCCCAACAGAGCTTAATGAAGCCTTCGGGGTCTTCTATGGGGAACTGTATAGCTCTGAGTGCTCTTCCAGCCTGGATATGCAGACACAATTCCTAAACAACCTCAATATTCCTAGAATTTCTGAAGAGCAAAGTAGAGCATTAGATGGAGAATTAACAAAACTGGAAATTGCAGAAGCGATTGGCTGTGTGCAGGCTGGAAAAGTGGCAGGTCCACATGGCATCCCAGATGGCATAGATATTTTATTTTTTTTAAATTCAGTCTAAATTACTTTCACCCCTTTTGGTGATGTTTCAGGAGTCCTTCAGGAATGACCTTCTCCCCACACCCATGAGGGGTGCCCTAATCATATTACTTCCAAAACCAGGAAAACCAAACACAAAATGGGAAAATATGGGCCCAGTTAGCCTCTTAAATTCAGATGCAAAAATACTTTGCAAAGATCTTGCAAGAAGATTGGAGGGCCTGCTTCCTCGGGTGGTGGGAGAGGACCAAAATGGATTCATTCAAGGTAGACAGGGCTTTCACACATGTGACAGGCATGGGCGCAAGTCTATGAATACTGGGATGGCATCGAGCGCTTTACCTGTGCCCCCGTCCATCGGGTTAGTAGTTGTGTCAGGAAGGGCATCCGACGTAAAACTTTGCCAAATCATTATGCGGATTGACAAGATCACACTGGATCGGTCGAGGCGCCATACAGGATCGGTCAAGGCCCGGGTTAACAACAGACACCACTGGTGCTGTGCCCTCACGGGGTACTGATGGAAACTGCAGGGTCTGCTGTGGCAACCAAGCTGAAAGAAGAAGAAGAAGACAGGGCTTTCACAATGTCAGACGAGAGCTCAATATTTTACACAGCCAGAGAGGGGCGACAGATGCGGCTTTACTCTCACTTGATGCAGAGAAGGCGTTTGATTGTGTTGAATGGCCTTATCTATTTGAGGTGCTTGACCTCTGCAATGATAATGTCCATACATTTTCCGAACCAGTTATCCTGCTCTCAGGGTCACGGGAGCCTATCCCAGCAGTCATTGGGCGGCAGGCAGGGAGACACCCTGGACAGGCCGCCAGACTATCACACAGGGCCACACACACATTCACACCTAGGGACAATTTAGTACAGCCGAGTCACCTAACCCTGACCTACATATCTTTGGACTGTGGGAGGAAACTGGAGCCCCCGGAGGAAACCCACGCAGACACGGGGAGAACATACAAACTCCACACAGAGGACGACCCCCAAGGTCGGACTACCCCAGGGCTCGAACCCAGGACCTTCTTACTGCGAGGCAACCGCGCTAACCACTGCGCCCCCGTGCCTCTGCGATGATAATGTGCTATAGAAATAAACTTGCCTTGCCTTGCCCACTTTGGCTTTGGGGATGTATTTTGTAAATGGGTTAGATTGCTTTGTGCTGGGCTCACTGCAGAAGTTTTGACCAATAACGGGGTCTCTAAACCTTTCAACATCTCTAGAGGTTCCCTGCAAGGAAGTCCTTTATCACCACTGCTATTGATTCTTGCAATAGAACCGTTTGCTATAGCGGTGAGGATGCATAGTGACATTATGGAAATCATGAAGGTCATTTAGAACATAGAATAGCACTCTTTGCAGATGATGTAATCTTGCTCCTAAAATAAATCTAAACAGTTCTGCCCCCGCACTCCTAGATCTTATGAAACCATTTGACAAAATATCTAGAGATCAAGTTAACCATTCAAAATCATCCATAATGTTACTTAATGACTCAGCAAGGAAGAATAGCCATGTTTATGCCTCTATTTTTAGCCCAATTAATAATTTCCCCTATCTGGGTATAAAGATTGTCCCTGAGGTGAATAAGATAACTCAGATACATTATGACCCCATTCTGGAAGCCACTACCTCATCAGTAGAACGCTGGACATCTCTCCTTATCTCAGCGATTGGCAGGATACATATTCTAAAAATGAACATACTCCCTAAATTTATCTATTTGTTCCACAACATCCCCCTGCCCCCTCCCTCATCTTTGTTTACTAGAATTAAGAAACTGTTTACCAAGTTTATTTGGCAAAATAAACACCCCAGACTATGTCCATCTTTGTTATGTCTACCATATGAGCGAGGAGACGTTAAACGCCCAAACATCCCAGGTATTACTGGGCAGCTCAGCGGCGGTCCATCATGTTTGATTTGTCATCTGAAAACCCTCCTGCCTGGATTGATTTATGGTCTTGGTCTGTTACACCAAGCTCACCAGTGCACTTGGATTTGTATTCAGCAGATCACAAGTACCTGAGAAAAAATACACACCGCCCTATTATATGGACTATGATTAATGTTTGGTTTGACACTTGTAAATATTTTAATATAAACTCCTCCTGGTCACGCTTCAGTCCTATTTGGGGGTAATGTTAACTTTAAATCAGGGAAATGGGACTCAGGATTTCGGTTATGGGCTGAAAAAGGGTTAAGGAAAGTGCAAGACGTGTGCAGTGGAGATAAAGTGCTTATGTCCTTTGCATAAATATCAACTAAATATGCCATTCCAAAGAATTACTTTTTCAAATATCTTCAACCAGGAACTCAATATCCTCATCTCAAAACCATCCATTAAATATAGTACCTGTCATTTCCTCATTAGAGGCAGCAACTGTAAGACATTGCTGTGAAAAAGGTTCAAGTTCATCTTTGCGTGACTTATTTGAATCTGGGTCAGAATCAAAACTGAGTTCACGGAGGGAAGATGTAGACGGTGAAATATCTTTGGAAGAGTGGAGTAAGACATGCAGGAAGGCTCAGAGGCCGACACTTAACAGTAGCTTGAAACTTATATACTATAAATGGCTGATGCATAACTCCTGTTAAATTGCACACGTTTAATGATAACATTCCTGATACCTGCACCAAGTGTGATGAGGCAGGAGGGACACCGAACCACTGTATATGGCAGTGTTTCTCAACCCAGTCCTCAAGGAACCCCTATCCTGCAGATTTTCATTGTAACCCTGCATAGGTAGCCCTGCTTGTACTTACTCGACCAATCATCTTGCAGCACTTAATTATGCAAGGTGTGCAACAGCTGACAAAATTCATTGCTGATTGGTTGAATAACTACAAACAGGTACCTATTCAGGGTTGCAAAGACAATATGCAGGATAGGGGGTCCTTGAGGACTGGATTGAGAAACACTGGTCTATGGGGATGGGTGGCAGTGAAATCCCTTTGCCAGGGCATTATTAATATGATTGATCAAATGTTATCAAAGGAAGGACCTTTGGACCCTAAGCTTTTTGTGCCGGGTTGATATCCCATCAACCATCACTTACAACGCAACGAGTTTAAATTCATAGACGTGTTACACAACCTAAACATGTAATTGCTCTTAATTGGAAAAATGTTAATGGGCCAAGAATCAGAATGTGGATTAAAGAAGTGGTTTCAAACACGTCAGTGGAGAAGATAATGTATCTTGTTGGACGTAAACAAAATATTTTTGATGATATCTGGAGACCTTCCATGTACTTCTTAGGCACAATGTTAATGTTGGTAAGCCGCTAACCCTAACCCTAACCCAAGCTCTGAGGGAGTACTAGGGCACCATCAAGACCCTGTACACTGATCTCAGAAACACCCTTTACTTTATTTATTTGTCTATTTACTTTTTATGTAAACCTCAACTTTTTTATGTCCTCACTTAGTTGACAGGGGTGAGTTATGGGAGGGAGAACGGGGCAAAATGTTTGCTGGGTTTTGTATAATTGTTATTCATTGTATAATCTGATGTGATTTGCAAACTATAAAAAAAGAGAGAAAGCCATGTTTACATTTTGGTGGCTGATAGACGGTAATTCTTAAAATCGTAGCGTTACAATGTATGGTAAAAGCAAGGTATTCGAAAGACTTGGCTTCCCTGAGAGGGCGTTTCCTTGCCGCTGTACAGGAATCCGAGAAGGCCGCAGTTATTCCACCGCCTCTCTTATCAGATCTGGTGGTATGGATGAATTTGAGGCCAGGAGGTGCAGGCTCACTGAGCGAGACTGCACCATTTCTATCCGGCCAGGTCTCGGTCAGTAGGGTGAAATCCAGGTTTTGGGTACTGTGGGAAATAATTTGTTTCAACATTTACAATCAATAGGCTTATTTTTATACAATGTGTGATTATTTCTTATTAGCCAAGACTCAAATGCTGGATTATAATGGTAACTAGATTCTGGAAACCCAAAGCAAGGTCTCAGTAAGAAAATAATGGTGTATAGTGGGATGTGATCGAGAGTCAAAGGTGTGGTCTGATGTTAAGCTCCACAGCAGGTGGGGTCAAGCTACGGGATAAAAGAAGGTGGCAAAAGCAACGGGAGGGAGAGAGGAAAGGATGATGGCTTTACAGAGTTGAAAGGAAAGTGGGAGACGAGAGGTGTGCAGGAGGGAACAGGAGAGATGAGACAATAATTTCAAGACTCAGATTTGGACACACTGGACTAGACAGTACACGTTTCAAAATAGACAAGACACAATACAGGCAGACGTGACCACTGTGGGCAAGGAGAAACAATAGAGCATGTTATGATATACAGTCAGAAATATGGGGCAGAAAGAAGGAGTCTGACTCAGAATCTCAGGAAAATAACAATGCAGTTTGATTTGGTAGATATTCTACAGAAGAACTCAACTGGGTGTTATAAGATCTTATTTCAGCGTCTTAGAGTAACTAATGTGACTGAGAGGATTTGAGATTTCTTGGGGGGGGGTAGTGTAACTAAACAGTGGTTCTCAACCTTTCTGGGGTCCTGGACCCCCTGCGTATTTTTGATCTACCCTGAGGACCCCTCCACCTGATCTTGGAGGAGGGGGGTTTCAATTTAATAGAAACAGTAGAAACTGCATTTTAAATTGCATTATAGCATTTATTCACTCTTTGGGGCAAAAATAAGAGCTTTCAGTTGTAACTTAGATATAGTTAACAAAACACAATTCTTATGCAGTAACTTTCAGATATATGTAACAAAACAGAATATGTATTCAGTAACTTTCAGATTTACGTAACAAAACAGAATATGTATTCAGTAACTTTCAGATATATGTAACAAAACAGAATATGTATTCAGTAGCTTTCAGATATATGTAACAAAACAGAATATGTATTCAGTAACTTTCAGATATATGTAACAAAACAGAATTTTTATGCAGTAACTTTTAACAATGCAAACGGGAGCGAGATCTCTTATTAAAATACAACAAATTACACTTGTGAAACAGATGTAATTAGAGAAAAAGGTCCTGTTACCCTTTATAGTTTAGGTAGATAAAGGTCTCAGTCACATCTGAGTAAAATAATCCTATTTCTATAAATGTCATAGGATCTTTTTTTTAAAGATATTTTATTTTCACGGACCCCTTGCAATTACACCACGGACCACGAGGGGTCCGCGGACCCCCGGTTGAGAAACACCGAACTAATAAACATTCTGATCCACACTCTATACCAGTTGGTGGCGCTGTTTGCCAACCGCCAATAACACCAAGAAGAAGAAGAAGAAGAAGAAGAAGAAGAAGAAGAAGAAGAAGACGGTCGCTTCAGTTGCTCCATGTTGTACATGTTTTTGTGATACTAATAATAAACCTGCTCCACATCAGACTCGTAAGTATTGGACCTTGATTGACTTACTTTTAAAAACTGTCGAGGATGAAATTCTCCCAGAGTACTTATAAGATCTTTAACTAAAACTAACTTATTCGTTAGCGACCTGACGTTCAATAAAGCCATTTTTATCGTCCGAGGTGCCTGGCCTTGTTGGGGGGGGGGGGGCTGACTGACGTCCGAACTGGTAATACATTGTTTAGGTGCCTGTATAGTGGGGGGGGGGTCTGTGTCTATGGTTTACCATTACAGGAGGTATCATGGCACGGTGACAGTCACTGGTGTGACGGGTCGGACTTACCAGAGGACTTGAACGTAGTTTACCGCGGAACCAACATTGAAAGCCGTCGGCCCCTGTGGACGTCAATTAGTGACGGAACAGTCCGCACCAATGGGGTGCCGCCGAGTGATAGCACGGGCACGAGAGGTGAAGTAATACTTGGGGTAGTATTGGTCGAGGATCAATGGCCACACCGGGTTATAGAACTCCGGTTTAATCGTGGCTCAGTAGGCAGACGTAATAACCATATATGGTAGTGGTGTAACCATAATAACAGTCCGGGTAGTACATAACACCTAGTGTAGTTCCAGCGGATATACATGGCGTTATATCACTACAAGAGGCGATGGAGTTGAATGGATAAAGCAAAGGATTTTGTCCTTTCCAACTTGGATTTCTAGACACAATGTAACATTTGGTAGGATTTTGCAAAACAGAAACGATGAACTCTGTTGTAATGTAATCCTCCGCTTAGCCAAATTCTTTATTCATAAAAATAGATACTTTAAGTCGTCCCCCAAATTTGTTGTTTTTTTAAATGAATTTAGATTATACTTGAAATCTTTAAACGTTAGCCCCCTAGTTAACGGCTCTGACTCTTTAGCCAAGCGGTTAGTGATGTCGCCTTGTGGTGCAGTACACCTCGTATCGAATCCCGCACCGGGCAAGAAAATAACCGGTTACAGTATGATTTTGCAAAACAAAAACGATGAACTCTGTTGTAATGTAATCCTCCGCTTAGCCAAATTCTTTATTCATAAAAATAGATACTTTAAGTTGTCCCTCAAATTTGTTGTTTTTTTTTTTAAATGAATTTAGATCATACTTGAAATCTTTAAAACTAATGACCGATACAAAAGCTCTAAAGGTTTATGAGGCGTTAAGACATTTCCCCACTGAATCAGAAGACTGACATCCATATTAATTCCCCCCTTGTATGCTGGACTATGTTTTATTATTTTCAATTACTGTATGTCATGTATTTAACTTATTATTGTTTGTACCCTTATTTTCATAATACATTACCGTATATTTGTCATGTGACATTCAACCTCTATGTACTTCCTGATATACTGTATAGAAATGTTTACATACTTTACATACTGTTCCCTTTGGCACTTTGGATATCTCTATGTAATTTTTGGAAGGAATGTATATTTGCCATGTTTGTTTTATAATGAACTTTCTTCAAGAATCTGTACATGAATATGAACAATGTTCAATAAAAATATTTAAAAAAAAAGAAGATGGAGTTGATTTGGGTGAAGCCCGTCATGTTTAAAAATAGAAGCGCGTTCCCGGAACAGATTAAATTTGTCCATAAAACCAAATTGTAAACGACAGCGCTGTGACTGAAGCCAGGCGTGACGCTGCCAGGTCTGCGAAAACGACCAACGCCATGGCCAAACGCGGGAAGTGGAACAGAGATTAAAAACAAAACAAAAAAAAACAACATCCGTTTTACTAAGCTGTAGAAGGTTAAAAACACGGATAGTATATTCCTGGCGGCCTGTCCAGGGTGTCTCCCCGCCTGCCGCCCAGTGGCTGCTGGGATAGGCTCCAGCGACCCTGAGAGCAGGATAAGCGGTTTGGATAATGGATGGATGGATGGATTTTAAAGGCTCCGACTGTTGCCATGGAATGATAGCAGACCAGTGTAACCGGTTATTTTCTTGCCCGGTGCGGGATTCGATACGGAGTGTACTGCACCACAAGGCGACATCACTAACCGCTCGGCTAAAGGGTCAGAGCCGTTAGCTAGGGGCTAACGTGTCTTATTAGTAGTTTACACTAGGAAGTTCTACCAGAATGTCGCTTCCCTTGGCCCCTGGAAAGCAGTGTGTTGCAGCCCCTGTTGATAGAATCACCCAGGATCAGAACAGAAGCTGGCTGTGGAATGGGTGCAGTAGAAGAGGACACCCCACCACCATGCACCGGTGGATGGGGGCTCCCGGCCAGTGCAGAGGGCACAGCACTGGGGGGGGGGGGCACCGGTGACCAGTTCAGAGCTGACAGAGTGTCTGGACACCGCCTCCTTCAACAATATAGGTCGAACGGATGAGGTTTCCTTTCGGGATCCGGGATGGTGAGCGCTCCAGTCCTGGATTCGACAGACCACTCAGCTGAGGGAGGTCTTTGTTGTTCAGCATGTCAGGTCCATTTGCTAGAAGGTTGGGAGGAGCAGCCAATAACAAAAGAGGACAGCCAGCCGGATCGGGATGTACCGGGGGAGTTGGGGAGGTCAGATTTTCCAGAACTTTTTCCAACTGTCCAAGCCTCATGTGAGAGCAGCTGGAGTTATCTGGGATGGATGGAGTCGAGCAAACTTGGGTGTTAGGTTTTGCACCAAGGCTGGGCTACATGTCCTTCGGGTAGAGAGGCCTGTAAAGTGGATTACTTCAACTCCAGACAACAGAAAAGCGGTATCATTGTTCTGGGCTAGTGCTGTATGGCCTTGGGGGCAGGACAGGCTGGTGCCCCTCTGATTTCCCCAGGGAGGTGTTCCCCCCCTTTTTTTCTCCCCAATTGTATCCGGCCAATTACCCCATTCTTCCGAGCCATCCCGGTCGCTGCTCCACCCGCTCTGCCGATCCAGGGAGGGCTGCAGACTACCACATGACTCCTCCGATACATGTGGAGTCGCCAGCCGCTTCTTTTCACCTGGCAGTGAAGAGTTTCGCCAGGGGGACATAGCGCGTGGGAGGATCACGCTATTCCCCCCCCTCCCCCCTGAAAGGGCGCCCTGACCGACCAGAGGAGGCGCTAGTGCAGCGACCAGGACACATACCCACATCCGGCTTCCCACCCGCGGCCACGGCCAATTGTGTCTGTAGGGACGCCCGACTAAGCCGGAGGTAGTACGGGAATTCGAACCGGCGATCCCGTGTTGGTAGGCAACGGGATAGACCGCTACGCTACCCGGACGCCCAGGAGAGGTGGTCCAGGATTAACTTGTCCCCCTCCCTGAGTTCAGCCTGCTGTCGGGTAACGTCAGTCCTCAATTGTGCAAAGGTAGGACGGCAAGCCACACACGACCATGTTTGTTGTCAGGCAGTTAGCAAGAAAATTGGCATAGAAGTCCGTAAAGGCGCGAAAAGCTTAAAATCCTCAATAAAAGTGACCGCCTGGCCTAGCCTAGCCTAGCCCAGCCCAGCCTAGCCTAGCCTAGCCTAGCCCAGCCTAGCCTAGCCAGCCTAGCCTAGCCCAGCCCAGCCTAGCCTAGCCTAGCCCAGCCCAGCCCAGCCTACCCTAGCCCAGCCCAGCCTAGCCTAGCCTAGCCTAGCCTAGCCTAGCCACCAGGCTAAAAATCTAGTTAAGCTGGCAGGAGTCGAAAATGGGCCAGTAAGCTGTGTCAAGCTGATAGCCAACTGTTTTAAGTTAACTGATGAACAATTTTTTTTTACTTTGTTAAAATATATAGTAGGTAAACAACCAGGATCTAAAAGTTTAGTACAAAATTGTGTCTTAAATATAAATAAAAATGTCAATTTATGACAGAGTTTCTAGCAGTAAAACACAACGCCAGTGCATGCGCATTTCTTCATTTCATTTTTTAAACTCTTAATTTTTCCAAACCAGTTTTAGCAACAAAAGTTGGGAGATTGTCCTCTGGACGGCACGATGACCCAGTGGTTAGTGTTGTCGCCTCACAGCAAGAAGGTCCTGGGTTCGAGCCCCGGGGTTGTCCAACCTTGGGGTCATCCCAGGTCGTCCTCTGTGTGGGGTTTGCATGTTCTCCCCGTGTCTGCGGTGGGTTTCCTCCGGGGGCTCCGGTTTACCCCCACCATCAAAAAGACATGCATATTAGGGTTAATGCCCCCGACCGAGGCATGGCAAGACGAACTGGAGCTGGTCCCCGGGCGCTGCATGGCTCTACACAGGTAGGATGGGTTAGATGCAAAGCAGAATTTCCCCACGGGGAAAAAATTTCTAGTTGAGCGAAGCGTTTCGACACTGACTTTCAGAAGAAGCCAGGTCAGTTTTATTTGCTTAGCGGCCTTAGCCCACTATCACAAGAAGAAGAAGGTGGCTTTATTGTCACTGTACATACATCCATCCATCCATTATCCGAACCCGCTTATCCTGCTGTTAGGGTCGCGGGGATGCTGGAGCCTACCCCAGCAGTCATTGGGCGGCAGGCGGGGAGACACCCTGGACAGGCCTCCAGGCCATCACACAGGGCCCACACATTCACACCTAGGGGCAATTTAGTACCGCCGAGTCACCTGACCTACATGTCTTTGGGAGGAAACTGGAGCCCCCGGAGGAAACCCACGCAGACACGGGGAGAACATGCAAACTCCACCCAGAGGACGACCCGGGACGACCCCGAAGGTTGGACTACCCCGGGGCTGGAACCCAGGACCTTCTTGCTGTGAGGCGACCGTGCTAACCACTGTACCGCCCACTGCACAGCCATACAATGACATTCATTCTCTACGTTTAACCCATCCCCTATACACACACTAGAAACAGTGGGTGGGGGGGGGGAACTTGTGAGTCTATGGAGGGCCCACTGGCACCAATGACAAATAGCATATAGGGACGGAATGCTAATATATCAAATCACTGCTGCTATGAAAGTGCCAGCAGAAAGATGTTCCAAAATGGTATTTTTAGTGTGGAATAAATTACGGATTACGTGTTTGGACAGAAAAAAACCCTTTCTTTTTCATTTCGGTGACAGGTTTTTTTTTTCTTTTTCTGAAGTGCTGTCTTTGTATTTGTGCAGCTTGGCAAGCCTGTCAGATGAAGTTGCTAAAGAAAGGTGAACTCATCAAGAGGATGTTTTTCATTTGTTCTGTTCTTCCGCCGGTTTGTCTTGGTCCTCTGCTGGGCTCGCAGTCGTCCCCCCCCCACATTCACGACAGCTTTTAATAATCTCCGAACTCTTCACGCGCCACAGGGCAATAATGACTCATCTGGTGTTTCTTTCATGTCCTAATCAGCCCAATTTGTCTTCACAAACATCGTCAGAAGGGAGACAGGCGGTTTTCGAGAGGGAGAGGCTTTCTGTGAGATGGATGTGCTCCTGTAATCTTCACTTTCTTATTTCAGAGACAAAGTTTCAACCCCGCTGGGAGGTATTATTGCTTGTGTCAGGGGAGTTCTGGCTTCACGATATGAGACTTGTTATAATGAACTTTGACTTAACAGGAGAAGAAAGAAGAAGATTCCGATTCTAAAATCTCAAAACAAGAAACTCCATTTGGCGTAGTCTTTGTTTAGCGTGCTATTATCATGAAACAAAAAGTCTTACTTCAAACAAGCAATATTATCTGCCAGTGGAGAAAGAAATGGTTATTAGCCATATCTTGAAATAGGAAGTTTTTTTAAACAAGATAAAATACCTAAATAAGTTGGTCTATTTTTGTAATGTGTAACTGAACTTAAATTGGGTCATAAATCTTTCTACTGTTTATGGAAATATGTAAAAAAAAAAAATTATCAATTGAAACACTTTTAAAACCAAATTCATCAGCAGACATGGCTCTTCTAGTTACTTATAATCAGATTTGTCTATTTGAAAGTGGATGTATAAACTATTCCTCCTGTTAGAGAGCACATTGACATTCCTTTTGAAATTCAATGGTCTCGCTTAGTTGGATTTTTTGTTTTGTTTTGCAAACGAGAGAAGCAAAATGTTTCCGCAGGAAACTGGTGATGTGAATTCCTGCTCAACTCCCGGTGGTCTTTGGTCTGTTTGGCAGAGGCAAACTGTTGTAGGATGCACTTCGATCTGCATCTTCAAATGGTGCCAAGTCAGTTAAATTCAAGGTAGTTTTATTTGTATAGCCCAGTATCACAAATTACAAATTTGCCTCGGAGGCTTTACAGCAACACAACATGGATAAGGAACAACTCCCTAAAAAAAACTCCTTTAACAGGGAGGAAAAATGGGAAGAAACCTCAGGGACAGCAACAGAGGAGAGATCTCTCTGCCAAGATGGACAGACATACAATGGATGTTGTGTGTACAGAATAAAACACAATTTACAGAATACAACTTTGAAAGAGGATAACAGAATTATAATGGAATTATAATATATATGAAGAATATGATGAGGAGGACATCAAGCAGTGTCCAGATGCCACCGGAACAGCCTAGGACCTGAGCCATGCGACCACCATCACCATGGAGACCTGGGAAGAGGACAGACTATACGTTCACAAGGGGGAAACTCACATCACACCATTCACATACAGGGGAGAAGAGAAAGGAGAAGACATCAACCAGAGAGAGAGAAAAGATGTGAGAGAAACAACTGGAATAATCAATAATCTATGCTCTCTAATCTCGTTGGTAGAACAGTGGTTGGGAAATTCATTGAGACGGAAACCGACCTACCATGCAGTACAGGTCGTGAAATACTCATTCTAAAGGCAACTAATTATAGGCTAAGGAACAAAGATGAGTTTAAAGTTTGGATTTAAAGGACTCAACAGCAAGCCCATTTAGGATTTTATAAGTCAGCAGCACCTTGAAGTCTGATCTAACATGGATACGAAGCCAGTGAAGGGAGGCAAGAATTTGTGTAATATGGTACATTTTCTAGTTTTAGTTAAGATTCTAGCTGCAGCATTTTGAATCATCTGAAGGCTAAAAAGTAAAACCATATGGCAGACCTGAAAACAGAACATTACAGTAATCAAGTCTGGATGAAACAAATCCATGTATTAGAGTCTCTGCAGGCATCTAAATTAGTATTTTGAGTATGATCATAGGCACTTATAGCTGAGTATCTTCTGCCTAGCAATGGAAAATTATTCAATGACTGCATATAATTTGGCTAACAGGTGAGATAAAAATAGAAAAGTAGAGGACCAAGAACCGAGCCTTGAGGTATACCATATCAGAATATTATTATAGCAGACACACTGTGTTCTCCAGGGGGAATCAGAGTCCATAGCAAGTAAAAGATCGTTCACCACTCTGGTCAGAGCAGTTTCAGTGGAGTGACAGGCCCTGAAAGCCGATTGAAAGGGTTCGTATAGATAGTTTTCTTCCATATGGGTTGAAAGTTGTTGATACACAACTCTCTCTTGTACTCTGGAAAAGAATGGAACATTAAAGACTGATTGATAGTTATTAAGAGACCCTGGCTCGAGGTGCGGTTTCTTAAGTAAAGATTTGACCACAGCTGTCTTAGAACTGCTGTGAACAATGCCAGTAAGTGATAAGTTAACAAGGTCCTGGGAGCTACAATGCTAGACATTGCCGACGGTAAACAGTGGGATTTAGAAATAATAAGCACTGAAAACCAAAGACAGTTGTATTATCTCATTCTTGCTGTCATAAGAGACAGATTTACATTTACTCGTTGTTGCTTTTAAATTTGAGTAAACTTGTGCTGTGCATCAAAATTTTGGTGTCAGGGGGCATCTGGGCAGCATAGCGGTCTATTCTGTTGCCTACCAACACGGGGATTGCCGGTTCGAATCCCCGTGTTACCTCCGGCTTGGCCCGGCGTCCCTACAGACACAATTGGCCGTGTCTGTGGGTGGGAAGCCGGATGTGGTATGTGTCCTGGTTGCTGCACTAGCGCCTCCTCTGGTCGGTCGCGGCGCCTGTGCGGCGGGCAGGGGGAACTGGGGGGAATAGCGTGATCTTCCCGCGCGCTACGATCCCCTGGTGAAACTCCTCACTGTCAGGTGAAAAGAAGCGGCTGGCGACTCCACATGTATCGGAGGAGGCATGTGGTACTCTGCAGCCCTCCCCGGATCGGCCGAGGGGGCGGAGCAGCGACCGGGACGGCTCGGAAGAGTGGGGTAATTGGCCGGATACAATTGGGGAGAACCCCCCCCCTAAAAAAATAAAAACTGTTGGTGTTCCAGTATGAGACTCTGATTGCCTCTAAACACATCCAGGTCTATTGTTGGACTGTTTTTAAGTTCAGTTAATTGTCCCAGTTTACTGGAATGCAGCTGTAAGACCAGGGAATGACAACATTTAAGTTATATCATACATATTGCTAGCACCAAAATCCCACAACACACCTAGTGTCATAGCATCATACCACCACATCAGTTAGGTTCAGCCTTGAGAAGGGTCTTTCGATACTTGCGCCAGTCCCGGGTAGAGTAAGATATAGTTTAGTAATATTGATTGGTGCTTTATGAACAGAGTGTGCACCACATTTTCAATTGAGTCATGGTCGATTTCCTTCACGGCGCATACTAATGTTATCTTGCCAGCACCATCAGTAACCTTAGTGGTCTAAGCCAGTGGTTCTCAACCTTTTTGGGGTCCTGGACCCCCTGCGTATTTTTGATCTACCCTGAGGACCCCTCCACCTGATCTTGGGGGAGGGGGGTTGCAATTTGATAGAAACGGTAGAAACTGCATTTTAAATTGCATTATAGCATTTATTCACTCTTTGGGGCAAAAATAAGAGCTTTCAGTTGTAACTTAGATATAGTTAACAAAACAGAATTCTTATGCAGTAACTTTCAGATATATGTAACAAAACAGAATATGTATTCAGTAACTTTCAGATATATGTAACAAAACAGAATATGTATTCAGTAACTTTCAGATATATGTAACAAAACATAATATGTATTCAGTAACTTTCAGATATATGTAACAAAACAGAATTTTTATGCAGTAACTTTTAACAATGCAAACGGGAGCGAGATCTCTTATTAAAATACAATAAATTACACTTGTGAAACAGATGTAATTAGAGAAAAAAAGTCCTGTTACCCTTTATAGTTTAGGTAGATAAAGGTCTCAGTCACATTTGAGTAAAATAATCATATTTCTATAAATGTCATAGGATCTTTTTTAAAGATATTTTATTTTCACGGACCCCTTGCGATTACACCACGGACCACTAGGGGTCCGCGGACACCCGGTTGAGAAACACTGGTCTAAACTAATGTTATAGCCCACAGCTAGCCTACCTGTTAACTCTGCCAGACTGCATCCTTCACAGTTGACAGGCTTTACTGTTCCAAATATAGACGTTATTTTTGGAAGTTTGGCAGTAAATTCAGCACATTTTTGTTTATTGTGCCATTTTTGGGCACCGCTTTTGGTATTTCCCTTTCATTTTCAAAGTGGCTCTGCCTGCGGTGATGTCACTAATTCGAATTTGCCACCCAAAAGTCTCTGAAGCATATATAGCAAAGAAAACAATGGACCACCAAACATCTTTTTTAACATCTGATTTATTTTTATTCCAATATTGGCTCTGAAAATGCAGGCAGTATCATGATGCGCATCCTATGTAATTATATGTTTTTCTAATGATAAAAACCCTTTTCTTTAAAATTTTCATAATCATTGTTGACAGGCGGGGATGGGGCCCATTTGCCCCCCACCCCCACCCCCGCTCTGTGCGGGTATGTACTTCCATTTCCAGAATACGACTCCTACTTTTATTTATTGATCCCCGTGGGGAAATTCCTCCTCTGCATTTAACCCATCCTAGCTGTGTACTAACCCTAACACGCGTGTCTTTTTGATGGTGGGGGAAACCGGAGCACCCGGAGAAAACCCACCGCAGCCACGGGGAGAACGTGCAAACTCCACGCAGAGGACGACCTGGGATGACCCCCAAGGTTGGACAACCCTGGGGGTTCGAACCCAGGAACTTGCACCAGAAATGTCTGGTTGAAATCTGTACAAGATCATTTCTGATGTGGGAAGTTGTGATTAGCTATCAGGTATGTCAGGGGTAAACCCACCGCAGCCACGGGGAGAACGTGCAAACTCCACGCAGAGGACGACCTGGGATGACCCCCAAGGTTGGACAACCCTGGGGGTTCGAACCCAGGAACTTGCACCAGAAATGTCTGGTTGAAATCTGTACAAGATCATTTCTGATGTGGGAAGTTGTGATTAGCTATCAGGTATGTCAGGGGTAAACCCACCGCAGCCACGGGGAGAACGTGCAAACTCCACGCAGAGGACGACCTGG
Organism: Lampris incognitus; assembly: GCF_029633865.1. NCBI lineage: Eukaryota > Metazoa > Chordata > Actinopteri > Lampriformes > Lampridae > Lampris > Lampris incognitus. Next base: position 7,741,710 of record NC_079214.1, on the reverse strand, counting down.
GATGACCCCCAAGGTTGGACGACCCTGGGGGTTCGAACCCAGGAACTTGCACCAGAAATGTCTGGTTGAAATCTGTACAAGATCATTTCTGGTGTGGGAAGTTGTGATTAGCTATCAGGTATGTCAGGAGTAAAAAGGCAACAGAAACACCCTGAACTAAACCGAGTTAAACCCAATGAGCAAACATCCAGCCCCCGTGTTCATTTATTTGTGTCTTCAGAAGGCAATTATGCATCCTAATACAAGACCAGAGAGGGTTTTATTCATTTAGAGATAATAGTTCCCCTCTCTCTCTCTCTCTCTCTCTCTCTCTCTCTCTGTCTCTCTCTCTGTCTCTCTCAGCTCTTCTGTTGTGGCTGCAGATCAATTTTTAATGACTCTGGCCCGCGGCGGTGCCATGCTGAGAGAACAGCATCAGACCTCGCCGACTCTCATGTGGATGATTTTCAGACTCTTCTCTGCCGCTTTAATCTCAGCCTTAACCTGTTTTTAAAGGCTGCACTGCTGCGAGATTCAGTTCAAACCACTAGTCCAGCGCCACTTCAGCTGCTTTGGAGGGCCGAGAGCGTGTACGCAGGTCTTCATCCCCAGTGGCTGGTTTAAGGAAATAGTAGTCCTGCTCTGTGGTTGAAAGTGAACCGACCTCTGAAATCAGTCGTTGTGGAGTCCGGCCGGAAATGAGTGCCCTCCATGGCACATGGTTGGGTACCACTTACAGACGTAGAAAATAAGGGTTGTGGGGGATGCAACAGCTTCCATTTACTGCACCACACGTTTTTTACAATGAAGAACCGGTGCTTAAATCTGTGCGACTGTCATTTCTGTCTCTCGTTTCCTTATGGCGGCATGGCGGCGCAGCGGTGAGAGCAGGGTAAGCGGTTCGGGTAATGGATGGATGGATGTTTCCTCACAGCATAAAGGATATGTGCCTTCATAGCCTCATGATGCGATAGTCAGGAATAAGCCTGTCTCCTGCTCAAAGCACTCCGAGCGTCGCATCATCTCGAGCCAACAAGGGCTCCTTAGCAACCTAGCAAGAAAAACCGTCGACCCATGTTAATGAAGTTTAATATAATATATGATGCAGCCTAATGACTGCTGGGATAGGCTCCAGCATCCCCACGACCCCGAGAGCAGGACAAGCGGTTCGGATAATGGGTGGATGGATGATGCAGCCTATATGTGCATTCATAAAATGCCAAATAATTATTCAAAAAGAAAATGTCTGCAGTCAGTAAATGGCACATGCTAACGTTCATCCATCCATCCATTATCCAAACGGCTTATCCTGCTCTCAGGGTCACGGGATGCCGAAGCCTATCCCAGCAGTCAAAGGGCGGCAGGCGGGGAGACACCCTGGACAGGCCGCCGCAGGGCCCATACTAACAGGATGTGCGCATGTATGTAGTCTGACGTAGGGTCATGGATGTATACACACACAGCAGGTTTTGCATGTTAGAGCTTTTGGTGTGTGTGCACGTTGACCTGGTTAGGTAGCATGTGGGGCCACGGTAGGCCAGCGGTTCAAGTCAAGGTAATTTCACAAAAGCAGATATTCCATTTCTTTTCAGAACTGCCCTCTGAGTCAGCTAAGTACCTGAGAGAGAGGAGAGAGAGAGACAGAGAGAGAGAGAGAGCTGAGCTATAACTGCAGGCACCCCATTTTTCCATTTTCGCCCATTTTCTGTGGCCTCATGTTCTGTTTCATGCGGTTTGAGGTTGTGGAATATCTGGGGGTCGTTCTCCACAACAAACTGTGCTTTGAAACTCATGTTGCGTCCACGTCAGAGGAAGTCCAACAAAGACTTCTTTCCCTGAGGAACACGTGTACGTTTAATGCCTCCTCCCAGATGATGATGCTGTTTTATAGAAGTTTTATTGAAACAGGTTTAATGCACTGTGTGGTTGCTTGCTTTGGTAACTTGACTCTGGCCAGTAAAGCACGGCTTGACAGACTCACCAAATGGGCTAGTAAGAGCTCAGGGAGAAGTCAAGCCCAGCTTACCGACCTTTATAATAGGAAGGTGTTCAGAAAGGCTACTTCCCCTCTGGGGGGCCAAGGTCACCCCCTTCAGCCAAGGTCCCCCCCTTCAGCCAGAGTTTGAGCAGTTACCCTCAGGTGGTGGGTTGAGGATTTCCTGTATTAGGACTGAGAGATACAAGACTTCCTTTGTCACCACTGCCATCCAGTTGTTAAATGGTGGACGTTATTCATCTGTTGTCTGCAGTTCGCTTGTTTCCTTGGTCTGTATATTTGAACTCCTTGGTTCTCCCTGCCCGCTAGGTCCTGTTGTCATTTCTGTCTTGGTGTTTGTATGTTTGGTTTGTGTGAGAGTTTTATTACACTGGCTGCAAACTAATTTCCCTGTAAGGGGCAATAAAGATACTTTTGACTTTGACTTCGATTTGTTTTTGAGCTAGCCCGCCCTCATTCAGAAGCGGTCTCTTGTTCAAGTAGGCTACAAATATTTGCACCTTCAAGGGCCTACGATTTGCCCAATGAATTTCGAGTTTGCTCTTTTTATTGAAGGATTTTATTAAGGTTACATGATTCGCATGCGGGGCGGCACGGTGGCGCAGTGGTTAGTGTGGTCGCCTCACAGCAAGAAGGGCCTGGGTTCGAGCCCCAGGGTAGTCCAACCTTGGGGGTCGTCCCGGGTCGTCCTCTGTGTGGAGTTTGCATGTTCTCCCTGTGTCTGCGTGGGTTTCCTCCGGGTGCTCCGGTTTCCGCCCAAAGACACGTAGGTTGGGTGAATTGGCCGTATTAAATTGTCCGTGTGTGGTGTGGTGTGGTGTGGTGTGGTGTGGTGTGGTGGGATGGCCTGGTGGCTTGTCCAGGGTGTCTGCCGCCCAATGACTGCTGGGATAGGCTTTAGCATCCCCGTGACCCTGAGAGCAGGATAAGCAGTGGGGATAATGGATGGATGGCTTCACATGAGCATGCATCTGATATGCACCATTTTTGTTATTGTCGTAATAATAAAGATGCTTTGTGAACATTTAATTCTTACTTTCTAGTTTGCTTAATAGCTGTGTACTTCTCCAATTATTTGAAATTAAAGCCTTGGGTGGATCTCATTAATACCTCAGTCTTATCAGCACTGCTGTCTAGGGTGGGGCTGCTGGGGCACTGCGAAAGAAGTGATCACAGTAAGCGGGGTGAAGTAGTCCAACCCCCCCACCGCCCATTTACAGCACTCCCTCCCAGAAAATAGTTCCAATGCCCCTGGTACCACTGGAATAGTATACAGTGGATATAACAATTCTACACACCCCTGTTAAAATGGCAGGTTTTTGTGATGAAGAAAAAACGAGACCAAGAATAATCTTGTTACAAAAACGTACAATAACCTGGTTGTACCTACATGTAACCTGTATCTGTACCTGTAGTGAGAGTAGGGTGCAGGTGGAGGAGAGCCTGAAGAGGTGGAGGTATGCACTGGAGAGAAGAGGACTGAAAGTCAGTAGCAGCAAGACGGAATACCTATGCGTGAATGAGAGGGAGGACAGTGGAATGGTGAGGATGCAAGGAGTAGAGGTGACGAAGGTGGAGGAGTTTAAATACTTGGGGCCAACTGTCCAAAGTAACGGGGAGTGCAGAAGAGAGGTGAAGAAGAGAGTGCAGGCAGGGTGGAGTGGGTGGAGAAGAATGTCAGGAGTGATTTGCGACAGAAGGGTACCAGCAAGAGTTAAAGGGAAGGTTTACAAGATGGTTGTGAGATCAGCTATGTTGTAAAGACAGGAGGTGGAGCTGGAGGTGGCAGAGTTGAAGATGCTAAGATTTTCATTGGGAGTGATGAAGAAGGACAGGATTAGGAACGATTATATTAGAGGGACAGCTCAGGTTGGACGGTTTGGAGACAAAGCAAGAGAGACAAGATTGAGATGGTTTGGACATGTGTGGAGGAGAGATGCTGAGTATATTGGGAGAAGGATGCTGAATATGGAGCTGCCAGGGAAGAGGAGAAGAAGAAGGCCAAAGAGGAGGTTTATGGATGTGGTGAGGGAGGACATGCAGGTTGACTGGTGTGACAGAGGAAGATGCAGAAGACAGGAAGAGATGGAGACGGATGATCCGCTGTGGCGCCCCCCAACGGGAACAGCCGGAAGTAGTAGTAGTAGTAGTAGTAGACAATAACCCGGTTGCATAACTGTGCACACCCTTTTATAACTGGGGCTATGGCTGTGTTCAGCATTAACCAATCGCATTCAAACTCGTGTTAAATAGCAGTTATTATACATCCTCCATCGATTAAAGTGACTGTGATTCACCCCAAATAAAGTTCAGCTGTTCCTGTAGGATTTTCCTGACATCTTTTTGGTTACATACGACTGCAAAAGCCACGGTCCACAAAGTGCTTACAAAGCATGAACAGGATCTTACCGTTGAAAGGTATCGATCAGAAAAGGGGTACAAAAGAATTTCCAAGGCATCAGATATACCATGGGACACGGCAAAGACAATCATCAACAAGTGGAGAAAATATGGCACAACAGTGACATTGCTAAGAACAGGATGTCCCTCCAAAAGTGATGAGAGGACGAGAAGAAAACTGGTCAGAGAGGCTGCAAAGAGGCCTATGGCAACATTAAAGGAGCTGCAGGAATTTCTGCCAAGTCCTGGTTGCTCCCTACATGTGACAACAATTGCTCGTGTTCTTCATGTCTGGGCTATGGGGTAGGGTGGCAAGACGGAAGCCTTTTTACATGGGAAAAAAACATCCAAGTCCGGCTAAATTTTGAAAAACGATACATCCAGTCTACCGAAACCCTATGTGGGGAAAATGTGTTATGGTTTGATGAGACCAAGGTTGAACTCTTTGGCCATAGTTTCCAAAGGTATGTTTGGCACAAAAACAACACAGCACATCACCAAAAAGAACACCATGCCCAAGATGAATCGTGGTGGTCGCAGCATCAGGCTTTGGGGCTGCTTTTCTTCAGCCAGAACTGGGGCTTTAGTCGAGGTGGGGGGAATCATGAGTAGCTCCAAATACCAGTCGATTTTGGCACAAAACCTTCAAGCATCTGCTAGAAAGGTGACGACGAAGAGGAATTTCACCTTACGGCACGACAGCGACCCAAAGCATGCATCCAAATAAACAGAGGAATTGCTTCACCAAAAGAAGACCCACGTTTTGGAACGGCCCAGCCAGAGCTCAGACCTGAATCCGATAGAAAATCTGTGGGGTGACTTGAAGAGGGCTGTGCACAGGAGGTGCCTTCACAATTTGATGATTCTAGAATGTTTTTGCAAGGAAGAGTGGGACTGCCAAGTCAAGATGTGCCAAGCTGACAGACTCTTACCCAAAAAGAATGAGTGCTGAAATAAAATCAAAAGGTGCTCCAACAAAATATTAGTTTAGAGGTGTGCACAATTTTTTTTGGGGGGGGGGGGATTCTTCCCCCTTTTTCTTTCCAATTGTACTTTGCCAATTACCCCACTCTTCCGAGCCGTCCCGGTCGCTGCTCCACCCCTTCTACCGATCCAGGGAGGGCTGCAGACTACCACATGCCTCCTCCCATACATGTGGAGTCGCCAGCCGCTTCTTTTCCCGACAGGAGTTTCACCAGGGGGACGGAGCGCGTGGGAAGATCACGCTATTCCCCCCAGTTTCCCCTGAACAGGCGCCCTGACCGACCAGGACAGCCACATCCGGCTTCCCACCTGTGTCTGTAGGGGATGCTGGACACGGGGGTAACACGGGGATTCGGACAGGCGATCCACGTGTTGGTAGGCAACGGAATAGGCCGCTATGCTACCCGGACGCCAGGGGTGTGCTCACTTATGCAACCAGGCTATTGTACGTCCCCCCCCCCCCAAAGATTTCAGTTTGTTTTTCACTTGAATGTTATAGGTCGCAGTACAACAGGAGTGTGTAGCCTTTTTATATCAGCTGCATATGCAGGAGTGCATGTGTTTATGTTTAGCTATTGCGAGTAGGAGGTGTTCTGGCATCCTTCACTGATTTACCGCGTCATGCAGTGAATTGTGATTTTTTTCTGAATAACAACAACACACACACACACACACACACACACACACGCTCCATATGACAAGCCCTTTAATGTCCATACGAGAGCACAGTGGGAAACCGCATTTCTGACTGTACGAGTGTGTTTGTTCCTGTGTGCATGAGGGGTCTGTGATTAACTGAAGTACACACACACACACACACACTCACACAAACATATTCAGATAAACACGTATTCATACGCTCAACCAGCAATGCACACGTTCAGAAAAATACACGCACAAACACGAAAACAGACACAACACAGCCATACATGCAGTCGCACCCAATGGCTTACGTGCATTTGTGACTGTGAAATAAAATCTTTTTGAAAGCCCTCCTGAAGTCTCTGTTGAACACGGTGTATATGATGGGGTTCAGGCAGCTGTTGCAGTATCCGATCCAGAAGAAGAGGTTGAAGAGTGTGTCGGGGATGGGGCAGTGGTCCCGGCAGACGGCGTACAGGCTGTAGGTGAAGAAGAACGGGAACCAGCACAGCACAAACGCGCCCATGACCACCGCCAATACAAAGGTGAAGCGCTTCTCCCTCATCTGCGCCACTTTATTCTTGGACAGCGACATCTGGCGGCTGCGGTGCGGCAGAGGGGAGGGCAGCAGGAGGTGGTGGGAGGAGTGGTCAGATGATGTCCAGGACAAGGAGGTGCAGGATGGAGGTGGGAGATGCAGCGTGGGAGGCATCAGGCCGGTGGCCGGCGTCCCTGTAGCTTCCCTCCCCTCCTCCACCTTGGCCCTTCCACCGGCTCTGCGGGGAAGGCGGAGAGAAGAGGGGAAAGATGAGGAGGTCTTTAGTTTGGTATTGCAGCTCGTCTCCTCCAAGTCAATGTCATCCAGCTCTTCGTGTCCCGTGGAGCTTTGCTGGAAGGTGGCCCGTGAGCTCTCCAGCTGAATGCTCAGTCTCCTGGGGCTGACCCCGGGAAGGAAGCAGGTCTCTGACTGGGATGGTTGGCGTTCCATCACGTTCTTCACCACGAACACGGTGGAGGCACGTTGCTTGGCAACGCGGTAGATTTTACAGTAGACCAGGATCATGATGACTCCCGGGACGAAAAACGACACCAAGCAGGAGGACAGGATGTACCACGTCTGGTTGTTGAGAAGACACTCCTGCCTCTGGACTTCCTCTTCAGCCTCCTGCTGGTCTGACTCAGTGCCCTGAGTGTCCTCCTTCTGCGTCATAAGGAGTGGCGGGGAAGAGATGACCACGGAGATCAGCCACACTATGCTGATCATGGCCTTGATGCGTTTGGGAGTCCGTTTGCGGTTGTAGCTGATGGCCTTCGTGACAGACCAGTAGCGGTCCAAGCTAATGGCACACAGGTGGACGATGGAGGAGGTGCAGAACAAAACATCCAGAGCCAGATAGAAGGAGCACCAGGTCGTACCAAAGTACCAGTAGCCCATGATCTGGAAAGCAGAAAAGTCAATTAGGACAGTATTGGAACGAGTTAGAACCAAGAAGGAAAAAGACACAGAGCCTTGAACCGATTCCCGATTCCCCTCATCTCTGTTGTCCTTACTTTTAACCGTACTGAGAAGATGAGCCTCTTTCTCTGCCTCCTACAGTCTAATTTCTCCACCTTCACCCTGGAAAGCGAGTGCATATATCCATCTGACCACTGGTAGCCCAGTAGTTAGAGGTCAGTCCAAATCCCTGGCTGTAAAAGTGTGGTGTGGGAAGTGAAAGAGTTATCCCATCTTCCCTGTAAACAACCACTGTCAGTGTACCATTAAGCAGAGCACATAACTCCCATCATCTTTGGCCGGAGCTCCCAGATATGAACATGGTATAAAACTTTTCATAAATATTCAATATAAAGATATTTGACATTTCTGCCTTGGAAAGCTGCTGCTCTGCAGTGTGTCTTTTTGCACCTTGTGTGGTAGGACTTATCCTCAGGAAGCCAGTCTAAATCTCTTGAGCTCAGTCTTTGCTATGTGAGATATAACAAATATGAATTGGGAATCGATTGAACCCAACAGCTGGTAGCCGGACTATTCAGTGAGCTATGAGGAGCAGTTTAGATGATGCCGACAATGAACAGCACCGTGTGTGCGCACTAGGAGAGGTTAACAGATGGCATTTAAGATGCATTTAAGCTGTGATGTGGAACATCTTAGATCAGTGTTTCTCAACCCAGTCCTCAAGGACCCCCTATCCTGCAGATTTTCATTGTAACCCTGCATAGGTAGCCCTGCTTGTACTTACTCGACCAATCATCTCGCAGCACTTAATTATGCAAGGTGTGCAACAGCTGACAAAATTCATTGCTGATTGGTTGAATCACTACAAACAGGTACCTATTCAGGGTTGCAAAGACAATATGCAGGATAGGGGGTCCTTGAGGACTGGGTTGAGACACACTGTCTTAGATGCATACTTGTGTCTCTGTCATGTTTGAAGTCTTCAGCAATTACTCTCTTTGTTTGACTCTCAGCCGTTTGTAGCATTCTAGATATGTGAGTTGTGACCGACTTGCCCATGGTTTTATGGGGGGGGGGGGTACTTTGCTGGACCAGCAAAACCAAACTGATCTGAAAGTGAACAAAAACTGTAGAGCGGGGTGTAGATTCCCAGTGGGATCAGCAACACCAGTAACCCTTTCACATTACATGGAGTCATCTGATTCACTGTTAGAAAGACCCAGTTAGGTGAAAACAAGGAAAAAATGGCAGTTCGCGGTTTATTTCGTTGGACCTCCTGACATCAGGGTTTTACATTTGCAAAATATAAATTGATTTGGAGCGACCGGTGAAAGTCATTGCCTGCAGAGAAGGAAAATCCACGAGGAGACGAACAGTAAGTCAGGCAGGGAGAGCACTGAGCTGATTCACAGCAACCCTAACCCTGAGACCCTAACTTGCCCCTACCCCCTAAAACCTACCCTGCCTCCAAACACACACAAACACACACCCTCCTCACCCCCTGCACCAGCAAATCATCACTAAGCTTCTCGCTAACAACAACAGCATCACCACATTTGCAGATGACACCAGAGTGATTGCAATAAGTAGCAACAGTGGTGAGAGGGCCTACAGGAGGGAAGTGGAAGATTTAACCACATGGTGCCATGAAAACAACCTCTCTTCTAAATGTCAAGAAGACAAAAGAAATCATTGTTGACTCTAGAAAGACCAGAGGAAATCACATTCCTATTTCCATTAATGGGTCGTCTGTTGAAATTGTGGACACTGGCGCCCGGGTAGCGTAGCGGTCTATTCCATTGCATATCAACATGGCGGTTGGCGGTTCGAATCCCCATGTTACCTCCGGCTTGGTCGGGCGTCTCTACAGACACAGTTGGCTGTGTCTGCAGGTAGGAAGCCGGATGTGAAGGGTAGGGTAATTGGCCAAGTGCAATTCGGGAGAAAGGGGGGGAATTGTGGACAGTTTTAGATTTCTCGGTTTACACGTCACAGACACCCTCAACACCAACTGCATTCAGTTGCAGTTTTGGTATGAGTACCAAAACTCTAATGAACTTCTGTCGCAGTAGCATGGAGAGGGTCTCGACAGGCTGCATCACACTGTGGTTTCGCAACCTGCCTGCTCAGGACTGCAGACTGCTGCAAAGGGCTGTAAAGACAGCAGCAAAAATCACTGGCATGGAACTACTACAGCGTCATAATATTTACACCACTCGCTGCAAAAGGAAAGCCCCATACATTATTAAGGACACCAGCCACCCCGCTCGTGTTCTGTTCTCACTCCATCCATCTTAAAAATGTTACCGGAGCACAAAACCACACACCACCCGTCTCAGCTCCTTTCCACAGGCAGTCAGGTTGCTGAACAGCTGACACATCTAACACTGTTGTGTTACCGTGTGCTGTATATTGTGTATATAATGTATGAATTCATTGTGTATATAGTCTATTTTGGGGGGGGCGGTGTCTCCTTTTGTCCCTTGTGTTATGGCAGAGAGAGCCAGAGCACAAGAATGCCATTGTATTCTAAATACATATGACAATAAAGTTGAACTTGAACTTTTAAACAGGTTTGACTCATGTAAGATTTCTGCTTTCCTGAAGCATCACACCCCACACACACCTCAGATTTCAAACAGGCCACAATGACACAATTGTGCGCTACGCTGCCCCAGCAAGAAGTTGTATGCAGTTATCATCTGGGTTTCTATGAGTGTTGGTGCTGAAACCAGGGCCAGGAAATCCTGCAGAACAACTACAATGACTACAACAAATGACACCATGCAGCAGCAGCGTCTGTCTACGTGATGCACATGTGTTGTGTCTCCTCCGCTGACTGTGGATTCAGACATTTTAGTTTTGTTCTCTGATGGAAAAAGACAGGGGCTAGCTGCAGTTTTGGTTCTTTCTTTTTTTTCAATTTTCCCCCTTTGTCTCCCCAATAGTATCTGGCCAATTACCACGCTCTTTTTTAGCCGTCCCGGTCGCTGCTCCACCCCCTCTCTGCCAATCTGGAGGGCGCCCCGACTGACCGGAGGAGGCGCTAGTGCAGCGACCAGGACAAATACCCACATCCGACTTCCCAGCCGCAGACACGGCCAACTGTGTCTGTAGGGCTGCCCGACCAAGCCGGAGGTAACACGGGGATTCGACCCGGCGATCCCGTGTTGGTAGGCAACGGAATAGACCGCTACGCCACCCGGACGCCTGCAATTCTGGTTCATGCTACAGGATCAACGCAGGATGTAATAACGGCGCCGTAGGACATCAGCACTGTATCAGATGTGGCATAACTGAATGTGACATGAATGTAAAACCAATCACTAACTATTGACGCCAATAAGCCCCGCCCACCGGCAGAGTCTGGCCACATTAAACATGGTTATCAAACAGTGCCATAATCCCAGAAATGAACAATGTTTGGAAGCATTCCACACCAAACCATTTGCTTGTGGAAATGCTATTGGACTGTGATACTCATAGGCTTCAGTATACTACTATAGAGCGACACAGTAATCTGATTTCTACTGAAGGGGGTCTGAAAACTGCATCCACTACCTTTCTATTTAAATGTCTTGCCTATTTTGCTTGCTGGCAGCCATACCAACATGTACCCTGGCTCTGCCAAATGACGGAAGCTAAGCAGGTATGGGCTTTCGCTAGTACTTGGATGGGAGACCTCCCGGGAAAACTGAGTTGCTGCTGGAAGTGGTGTTGGTGGGCCAGTAGGGGGCAGTCTTCCCTCTGGTCCTAATAAAAACAACAAATATCAAATCCCAATGGCCCAGTGCAGTGACGGGGACACTGTGCTCTAGGAGATGCCGTCCTTCGGGTGAGACATTAAATAGAGGTCCTGACTCACTGTGTTCATTAAAGATCCCATGGCACTTATCACAAAGAGTTTGATGTGCAGTGGTGGAAGGATGATATTTTTCCGATCAACCAGTGGTTCATTAATGATGTTCTTGTCACCAGGTATCAAACTATTCCTTGATGGCCATTCCTTTCTCACCCAGTGCTCCTCCATAGCCCTACTGTCCCAATAGCATAGGAAACAAGGGTATTTGGTGTAACCTTGTTGCCCCAAAAGGAAGTTCACCATTTGCAAATCCACACAAATCAACCATTCATGATCGTGGTACTTCAATTGTTCAAGTACAACCTTGATGTTTGCATACTCCTTCTTCAAGGTCACTGAGTGTCCTATAGGGATGGATCCATAGATGTTCCCATTGTGAAGTAAAACACATTTCAGACTTCTTTTCGAACTGTAAATAAAGAGTCTCCACTCACTTGAATGGTACGCAGGCAATCCCATAGTGAGAAGAAGCCCTTCAACATCACTGCGGTATACAAGTTGACCATCAGAGTGGAAATACTTCCTCAGTTGTGCCTCTCTGTTGCGATAAAATGAGACGCTTGTGCCAGGTTTGAGAAGGGTTTTCTCTTGCAGCCTGGAAGCCAACAACTCAGCAGATTGTTTTGGCAAATTCAAATCTCGGATCAGACCATTCAATTCAGGCTGACTATACAGTGAGGGTCGATCAAAAAATGAATCCAACGGCTTGTACTCTGCGTCTGCTTCTTCATCATCGTCAACGGATAAAGATGTGGATGAAGTAAGTGCTTCCTCATCAATCTCTGCGAGCTCGGTAAAAATAGGTACAGGTATTTCGTCACAATGAGGAACTGGCCGTATAGCAGAGGGTATGCTAGGGTATTTCATGTGTTGCTTGTTTTTCTTATTGAATCCTTTGACATTCACAAGGCAGCAGTAGCAGTCATCTAGGTGGTTTTTTGATTCTCTCCAAACCATCGGCACACCAAACTGAGCTTAGCATTTTTTCCTTGAGACCACGATCTCAGAGTTTCGACACAAGTCGTGCATACTTTATGAGGGGCCCAGTGTTTGTCCTGGTCTCCAAGCGGTACTTTAAAGTAAGCACGGTACACTCTCTTGACGAATGTAGTGATGTTGCGTATTTGAGGGGCTAAAGTGAAGCATCCACAGATATAACAGAAGATATCTGGGTCGTTACGGCGCTTTCTTCTCTTTGGAGGTGTAGACATAGCTAGCTGACAGTGTAAGGTACCGGCATAAACAGCAGAGTCTTAACATCAGATTAGGTAGTCTTCACAGCTGCAAATCACAAAACATAAACAAAGACTTAGAACATTTGTAAAATAATTTTAACCCTTTAATGCACAACATATTCACACCCCCGTTACTACACAACTGGGGTCAAAATGACCCCGATTAATTTACTTTTCAATTCATTTTCCATTAAACTCCTTCGCCTTGCAAACAGTACCCCCCTCCTCCCCTCCCCCTCTGCACCCTCAAAAATTATACATTTGTGTTTTTCCCCACACTCAGGACCAGCACCTGCTCTGATCATGCTCTGACAATGCTCTGACCATGTCAACCATACTGTATGCACCACACTCTATTTTACAGTGTTATGATGTATAATATAGTACAAACACTTGATTCAAGACTTATGAAAGTGTTTAACATGGAATTATGTATTGTATTTCTGATTTTAAACATCAGCTTACCTTAGGAAGAGCAGGATTTATGTTTGTTGACAGCACTTGGGGAAATGTCTGCTGCATCTGTAGTGGCTGACTCCTTCAAAATGACTGACATCCCCCCCCCCACCCCCTTATGTGACACTTTAAATTAGGGCCCATGCAAACATGAACTAAATAAATAGTTCCATCTCTTAAAATTGCATAGGGTGGCTGCTTTTGACTGGGATCCCAGCAAGAAGCACTAGTAAAAACAGTAGTAAAAAATTTCATTTGTGATGAAAAAGCAATATATGTATAGAATACATGTGATATTACATGATAAAATACATTTATTTCAAAGATATGACAAATAAACACTCAGCCTAGCATGAAATTACTTAGGAAATGAATAGGGGTCATTTTTATCCACACCAAGATTGCCAGACTAGATGGTCAACTTTTGTAAAATCCCGAATAAGGAGCATACAGATAGCACAAAAACGTGATGTGATAGAGCAAATCTGAGCTCAGATTTGGATTCGGCAGCCCAAAATGAGCCAAAAACAGTTTCCAAAGTCCATGCAAGAAAAAAAAAACTATATTTTTGTAGACCAGTGAATTATTATTATCATTATTATTTTTATTATTATTGATTCAAAATTGTTATTCATATTGCTGAACACTAGAGGGCACCACTGAGGCATATATATGACACAGCCCTTTAACTTTAGGGTCAATCAGTGTAGTTGTACGGGGACCACTCACCTCGTTGGCCAAGGAGAATGGGATGACCAGTGTGGCCACCAGAATGTCTGCCGAGGCCAAAGACACCAGGAAGAGGTTCTGTGGAGCTCGCAGCGCCCGGCTAGTGAAGACCGCTACGACCACCAACACATTACCCACCACCGTGCCCAGGATTATCATCGCAACCACCAGTACGATGAACACCGACACCAGCCGGGAGTGAGGAAGCGGCAGCGTTGACCTCAGGGAGGAGGATGAGGATGTTTGGTTGATCTCATCCAAAGAGGAGTTTGGTGGAGAGTCAGCCGCTGACGTAGCGGTCAGAGTTGTCAGGAGCTCCGTTAAGTCCATTCTGGTTAAAACGGTGGATGTTATAATCCCATTTTTTCACCTTCCAGGCGGTCAAAGTAGAGAAACCCTCCTAATGTGAAGCAGTGAGGGTGGAAAACCCACATGAGGAAAAAATAAAAACAGATTAAATGTCAGAAAAGATGACAAAGCGAGAGAAAAAGAGCAAATGTCAGAAATAAAGGCAGAAATCACCAAAATTATTTCTACCTTGGCTTATGTTGTGCATTTAAAGCAGCTGTAGACAACTTTTCGGACCCCCCCCCCTTAGCATTCCCAAGTGTTTTTTATTTGTTTGCGCTGCTGTCACAAAGACAACTGGATCGCTTTCCGTTTATTAGCAGCATGGCTACTGTCCAAAGCAAGAAGCAACCGTAAGAATCCCAATTTTGAACTAGAAACCCCCATCTCAGTGCTATGATAAAAGCAGAGTAAAACATATGGTAGTATTAATAAGTAGGCAGCTTGTGTTACTTACTGATTCAGTAGAAAGAATGCCAACTGAATGTCGGTTTGGAACCCTCTCAAGTCCCAGGGGTTGTATCGAAATCGGTTTCCCCATTGAGATCTGTCCCCCCCCCTGGCCAGAGTTCGATACAACACCCGGATGCTTGATTAACCTTAATCTAACCTCAATCTAACCCTAAGCTTAACCTAACGCTTACCTTAAGCTAATCGTAACCAATAGCTAACCGGTTACCATGCGAACGCTTTCATCTGGCTAGGGGGAAACAGATCTTAATGTGGAAACAGAGTTCAATACAACACTGGAGCTTGCTCCATCGAGTGAAAGCCCGTCTGAGGTTAACTCTTGTTTTACTTCTGTTTCTATCACTCCCCTTTCGCATTCTTTGCCTCCTCCATCAACGGGGTTCATTTTCTCTTGCCAGGTAGTCTCCACTGTCACTTCGGCTGTTCCACCATCCGCCATTTCTGCTACTGGGGATAGATACCGATAGCTACCGGGGAAAACAAAAGCGTTATTCTCTTCCTACTACTACTACTTTCGGCTGCTCCTGTTAGGGGGCGCCATAGCGGATTATCTGTTTCCATCTCTTCCTGTCCTCTGAATCTTCCTCTGTCACACCAGCCACCTGCATGTCCTCCCTCACCACATCCATAAACCTCCTCTTTGGCCTTCCTCTTCTCCTCTTCCCTGGCAGCTCCATATTCAGCATCCTTCTCCCAATATACCCAGCATCTCTCCTCCACACATGTCCAAACCATCTCAATCTTGCCTCTCTTGTTTTGTCTCCAAACTGTCCAACCTGAGCTTTCCCTCTAATATACTCGTTCCTAATCCTGTCCTTCTTCGTCACTCCCAATGAAAATCTTAGCATCTTCAATTTTGCCACCTCCAGCTCCGCCTCCTGTCTTTTCACCAGTTCCACTGTCTCCAAACCATAAAACATAGCTGGTCTCACTACCATCTTGTAAACCTTCCCTTTAACTCTTGCTGGTACCCTTCTGTCGCAAATCACTCCTGACACTCTTCTCCACCCACTCCACCCTGCCTGCACTCTCTTCTTCACAACTCTTCTGCACTCCCCGCTATTCTGTTCCTATTGTAGGGAATTCAGGAGGCAGCCAGGAGTCGCCACTGCCAGGATGCGAACCCGGGTCTCCCACACCACGGGCAACTACGTTAACCAGTCGACTAAAGGGTCCGACCAGTTAGCTAAGGGCTAGGGAGTCTAGTCATCCGTGGTCGTCACACTATTTTGGTTGCGCAACGGTTGACGAATTTTCTTTGTGCCGTAAATTGAGCCTTCCTTTTCCTGTGAGCTCGTGCCCGGTGTCAGACAGAGTTGCATAGGGAAAGTGAGGCTTATGGGGAACCAGTCTAAATGCCGATGGTGTCATTACTATATAGCCATTACACCGTGCAATCAACATTTACTTCATAATGATAAGTTAAAGGAAAAAAGTTGTCTACTTCCACTTAAAAAGGACCAAAAAAAAAAACCCCATAAATATATAAATACATAAATAGTCAGCAGCTCTTTCCATTGATTATATGTAAAAATCCAAACATTATTTCATACATCAGTGTGAAATGATGGATGGTTTCTGCCACAAAACGATGACAGACTCTCCGAGGCAAACCACGAAAACACGTCAGGTGTCATCAAAACACAAAAACAACATTTCTCTTTGACACGCAGCTTATTCTCACGCTGCTGGGGTCTTTCATTCTATTCACCCGGTCATTTGAGCATCGGTGGAGAGTCATCTTGACAATACACAAGTCAGGAATGAAGACACGTTACCTGTTCGGGTCTCTCGGAGGAGGACACATGGAAGGAATCAGGTACGTCGGTCCGCTGGCTCTCCAGTAGGAAAAGCACTCAGGTGTCGGCGGCGGCTGGAGCAAGGGAAGCTCATGGTGTCCTCACACAGCTCAGCACCATTCACAAAGAGAGAGAGAGAGGGGGCAGAATTGGAAGAGAGAGAA
Organism: Lampris incognitus; assembly: GCF_029633865.1. Classification (NCBI taxonomy): domain Eukaryota; kingdom Metazoa; phylum Chordata; class Actinopteri; order Lampriformes; family Lampridae; genus Lampris; species Lampris incognitus. The sequence goes on along the minus strand of NC_079214.1, from coordinate 7,725,189 downwards.
AAGTAGAGAGGAAATGAGAGACCGTTGGTGGAAAAGATGAGTGGGAAAAAAGGAGGTTGTGAGAGAGAGAGAGAAAGAGGGTCCTCACTTTCAGTCGCTCGGTGGCTGAGTGACTGCTACGGCTCAGTGTCTCGCTATCCCTGGAACAGAGAGGGGGGGAAGGAGGGAAGGGAGGGAGAGAGAGAGAGAGAGAGAGAGAGAGAGAGAGAGAGAGAGAGGAGGGAAGGGAGGGAGAGGTGGATGGCATCATGGAAGGAGGGTAGGAGTGGAGAGAGAGAGAGAGAGCAGGTTAAAAAAACAAGAGTGACATAATATTCAAGGAAAGCACAGGTGAGAAAAGGGAAGACAGTAGAGCATTATGGGACATCATATGATGGATGAGAGCATGCATTATAGATGGTGTAGTGACGGGAGTGTTCCAACAGGGCAAAAAAAATAAATAAATAGAGAAAGAGTAGAGTACTGAGAGAAAGAGAGAAGAATCAGATGTCAATTTACATTAAAGGAGGGGATGTCTTCCTTCATTTGTGAAGGATCGGTAATAATGCTGTATACCTGTGCGCCATTTCTGTTTCACCAAACATCATTTAGTGTGACCAAGATGAAACGGGCTGTGTGGAGAGTCATCAACATAATAACAGCATTATTCATGAGCTGCAGTAGTAGCACTGGTTCCTTGATATGGAATCAATGGCTGCATAGCCAGAGGAAAAATCTAGGCTGATTCTTCCTGGTGTGACATCGCTCCAAAGGGCCATTTTGATTGGCTTCTTAGTGCTATTAGCGCTATTTGGCCCCATAAAAGAAAGTTGGTGAAACGGATTTTATTTAAGCGATGTGAAAGCAGGAAAATGGTGACAGCAAAATCCACTCCAAGACTAGAAACATCCAATTTTCTTTTTTCCCCTCCCCTTTTCTCCCCAATTGTATCCGGCCAATTACCCCAATCCAGGGAGGGCTGCAGACCACCGCATGCCTCCTCCCATACATGTGGAGTCGCCAGCCGCTTCTTTTCACCTGACAGTGTGGAGTTTCACCAGGGGGACGTAGCGCGTGGGAGGATTACGTTATTCCCCTCCCCCCCCTGAACAGGCGCTCTGACCGACCAGAGGAGGCGCTAGTGCAGCGACGCAGGACACATACCCAAATCTGGTTTCCCACCCACAGACACAGCCAATCGTGTCTGTAGGGACGCCTGACCAAGCCAGAGGTACCACAGGGATTCGAATCTACGATCCCCATGTTGGTTGGCAACGTCCCCGCGCTTAAGCATATCAACTCCTTCGCGCCTCAGGGCGCATGCGCTTCCGATGGCCTTACGGTCGCTCCATCCCACTTCTGACACCAATGTAGCAAATTCGGGGGACAACGCAACCACAGGAACTGCCGCGGCCGGGACGCGAACCCGTATCGCCCGCACCGCAGGAGGCATCGCTAACCACTCGACTAAAGAGTCAGACCCGCCAGCCAGCGGCCAGCGTGTCTTCTTATCCATGCACGTTACAATACTTAATCTGCCAAATTAAAATCATATAAAACCAGATCGGGTGAGACTACAAGAACGACGGATTCCACCATGTTTGACTGTCAGCATTGTGACAGTGACGTCGAGCGCCTCTATAGCTCGTTTGCATATGACGCGCGAACTGTAGGTGGAGGGCGGGAAGTGATTTTCTGCAGAGGAAGCGCCGTCACAAACTCTCAAAATGCCGGTTACTCACACCGATGGAACCGAGAAACTGCGAGGCGTGTTAATCGAGCACCAAAAGACAAGAAATTGACCAAAAACGCCGGAAAAAATGGCCTGCGACCCGCCGGGTGGGGTCGGGAGGGGCGGAGTCGGATAACGCGCCTGTGTGCGGTGACCACTTCGTCACAAGTAAAGCAGTTTTATGTGGCTGTGTTTACGTAGCTTAACTGTGTCCTTACGTTATAACGCCAAAGTCGTTTGTCTTCGCTTCCCCCCCCCCCATGTCGTCCATTCCGCTTTTCACTTCCTGCCCTCCATCTGAATCGCGCGCGTCCTCAGAACCACGTGACTGCAACCAAGCTATTGGTCACGTGTGTTTAACGTCACGCAACTTCGCCAAGTTTAGACGTTGGCGTGGGGCGGAGAGACCAGAGGTTCTTGGCAGATGGGCGCAGATGTCCGGTTCTCGGCGTGGGTCTGAATTGAAGTCAATGGAACATGAAGTGTGACCCTCTCCACTAAAGTCCAAAGTTTTCGTCCAAAAATTTCGTATGAAACGTTTTTTTCTGCATGGGTCAAAAAGCTGTCAGAGACATTTAGAGACGTAGTCATCGGACCAGGACGATGGATTTAAAAAAAAAAAAAATCTGGAAAAACTCAGACTTAGTCTGCAAAGGCCTTTATCCTGGGAGGAATTTGTAAGGATCTCTTCTTTGAACAGCAGCATTGGTTTTATGGTTGGATGTTCACACACACCGAAGGAGGAGGAGGAGGTGGTGGTGTAGCTAGATTAACTCACACTGAAGGGGGAGGATGTGTTGATGGATTAACACGGAATCCTGCAGGCGTACAAGGCTTGGCAAACCAAAATGCCATGAACTGAGTCCTCATCCATATAGAGCCAGCTGCAGAGCGAAGTCGTCTGTAAGCCAGTATACTGATGAGTCCAGTACAGGATAACAGTAATTTGCCTGCCAGGGAGAGAGAGAGAGAGGGCGAGGGAGAGGGGATCCAAATCACCTTTAGAGTCGACAGTCTGATGGTCTGATGGTGAGAAATCTGGGCTGATGTGTTGGGCGTTTATGCGGCTTGTAAATACTCCGGTTTGGTTAACCAAGCAAGACCTGCCATCTATCAGCCTGCTTGCATGAAAGCACTCTGAACCGTGTCTTTGCAGGATAGAAGCCGCAGCTAACATTAGCTCATGAGTGGGATGTGATGCAGGGCCGTGTTGAGGAGGACTTTGCCCAAATTCACCTTTTTATTTAGTGCACGCTGGAAGGCAGACATTTAGACAAACCTCAGCCAGAACCAAACACGCGGCCTACTTACCGTAAATTACAGCCAGTCAGTATTTCATGTTGAGGTGGAGTTGTACTTATCTGTATTCTCCAACAGCTGAAGGCAGGGAACATATGGTTTTGTTGATCCCACCTTACCCCATTATCGTTTACGGGGGGACAACGCAACCACAGGAACTGCGAACCCGTATCGCCCGCACCAACGTGTCTACTTATCCGTGCACGTTACAATACATATATATATATATATATATATATATATATATATATATATATATATACACTACCGTTCAAAAGTTTGGGATCACCCAAACAATTTTGTGTTTTCCATGAAAAGTCACACTTATTCACCACCATATGTTGTGAAATGAATAGAAAATAGAGTCAAGACATTGACAAGGTTAGAAATAATGATTTGTATTTGAAATAAGATTTTTTTTACATCAAACTTTGCTTTCGTCAAAGAATCCTCCATTTGCAGCAATTACAGCATTGCAGACCTTTGGCATTCTAGCTGTTAATTTGTTGAGGTAATCTGGAGAAATTGCACCCCACGCTTCCAGAAGCAGCTCCCACAAGTTGGATTGGTTGGATGGGCACTTCTTTGAGCAGATTGAGTTTCTGGAGCATCACATTTGTGGGGTCAATTAAACGCTCAAAATGGCCAGAAAAAGAGAACTTTCATCTGAAACTCGACAGTCTATTCTTGTTCTTAGAAATGAAGGCTATTCCATGCGAGAAATTGCTAAGAAATTGAAGATTTCCTACACCGGTGTGTACTACTCCCTTCAGAGGACAGCACGAACAGGCTCTAACCAGAGTAGAAAAAGAAGTGGGAGGCCGCGTTGCACAACTGAGCAAGAAGATAAGTACATTAGAGTCTCTAGTTTGAGAAACAGACGCCTCACAGGTCCCCAACTGGCATCTTCATTAAATAGTACCTGTTAGAGCCTGTTTGTGCTGTCCTCTGAAGGGAGTAGTACACACCGGTGTAGGAAATCTTCAATTTCTTAGCAATTTCTCGCATGGAATAGCCTTCATTTCTAAGAACAAGAATAGACTGTCGAGTTTCAGATGAAAGTTCTCTTTTTCTGGCCATTTTGAGCGTTTAATTGACCCCACAAATGTGATGCTCCAGAAACTCAATCTGCTCAAAGAAGTGCCCATCCAACCAATCCAACTTGTGGGAGCTGCTTCTGGTAGCGTGGGGTGCAATTTCTCCAGATTACCTCAACAAATTAACAGCTAGAATGCCAAAGGTCTGCAATGCTGTAATTGCTGCAAATGGAGGATTCTTTGACGAAAGCAAAGTTTGATGTAAAAAAAATCTTATTTCAAATACAAATCATTATTTCTAACCTTGTCAATGTCTTGACTCTATTTTCTATTCATTTCACAACATATGGTGGTGAATAAGTGTGACTTTTCATGGAAAACACGAAATTGTTTGGGTGATCCCAAACTTTTGAACGGTAGTGTATATGTATATATATGTATATATACATATATACATATATACATATATGCTATAAAATGTAAATCTACAATCTATTTAGCATCCTAGAGTAGACGGGGAAGTCTCCTAGAGATGGGAACGTGCATGCACACACAGACAGACACAGTCTTCCTTTCTGTTTTGTGTTGTTTCTGTTTTGTGTTGTTTCCTGATCAGTAAGTGTAGTTATGAGTGTATTATTCCTACAGTAAAGCTACTCCCTCATACTCAGCAATCAGGGACACTTGTGGTCATTTCCCCAGCCCACAGCACTGCAACGCAAAGACAAAAACACATCCAAAAACTACAAGAACACATACTAACTAACACATATATCCGAACCAAGACATATATCCAAACTAAAAAATAAATAGATCACTGTCCAAGGGAACGACGACTGTCGGAACTGCCGGTCTGCGTGGGCTAGCAGTTAGCTTAGCCTGCCCCACTTCCGCGTCCTGTCATGACCGCCCTCGGTCTTACCTTTCCCGGGCGCAGCTCCAGGCAGGGCCGTGGTCCCTGGGCCCACAAGACGCGGCAGACCAAGCTCTCCCAGCCGATCCGGCGCCAGCTCTCCCAGCCATCAAACCAAGACGAAACTTAAGCACAGACGTGGACAAAGACACAGCATGGACGGTACCGGGAATTTGCGCCGCCATCTTCCCCCACCGGGAGGCCGCTGCAAACGTGAATTTCCGCCGCCATCTTCCCACGCCGCCATCTTTCCCCACCGGGAGGCCGCTGCGAACGTGAATTTCCGCCGCCATCTTCCCACGCCGCCATCTTTCCCCACCGGGAGGCCGCTGCAAACGTGAATTTCCGCCGCCATCTTCCCCTACCGGGAGGCCGCTACGAACCTTCATTCGCGCCGCCATCTTCCCCCACCGGGAGGCCGCTGCAAACGTGAATTTCCGCCGCCATCTTCCCACACCAGGAGGCCGCTGCGAACGTGAATTTCCGCCGCCATCTTCCCACGCCGCCATCTTCCCACACCGGAAGCGGAAATGTCTCTGTCCAGTCTGCTATTTATTGCAGGTCTGTCGCCCTCGAATCTCTCCTCTGAGGCTCTACTTATTTATCTGAGCTGATACGACACCATACACCAGTCCGAGCACTCAGGTGGAGAACCCGGATGCTCCGACATGTTCCCAGATCCCGGCTGAAGACCAGGGGCGACAGAGCCTCCGCAGTGGCTGCTGGACCTGATCTCTGGAACCACTTAGCAGTGCTCATCAGATCTGCTCAGACCCTAGGGACTTTAAATCTGGGTTAAAGACCTACCTCTTCTCGCTGGCATGCAGTTCAAGTCGAGCTCGACACCCTGATTTTATTGTGCAAATATACTTTTACTCTTATGTTTTATTGTTTACATTTTATATTCTTTATTGTAGCGAATTCGGGGGACAACGCAACCACAGGAACTGCCGCGGCCGGGAAGCGAACCCGTATCGCCCGCACCGCGGGAGGCATCGCTAACCGCTAGACTGAAGGGTCAGACCCGCTAGCCAGCGGCCAGCGTGTCTACTTATCCATGCACGTTACACTATTTTATCATGTCTTCTTTACATATATTCTATATTCATTTGTGTCACTTGTTTTATATTGTATTTTAAGCTTTGTGCAGCACTTTGGTTCAACTGTGGTTGTTTATACAAATAAGCCTGACTTGACTGCTTGATGATTTATACCCGCTTTTTCCTTTTTTTTTCTTACGACAAGGTTGGTTTTTGGTGGAATTTTTCTTTATTCAGATCAAGTGTCTAAGAATAGAGAATGCTTTCTACTGTCGGTAACCGCAGTTTATTACTGTGAAGCTGTTGGAGACTAAGCTTGTCAAATACAGATGTAGAAATTCACTTTGCTTGATATTCATCCTGCTGTGTGTGTGTGTGTGTGTGTATATATATATATATATATATATATATATATATATATATATATGCATGCATGTATGCATGCATGTATATGTATAGTTGTTGAAAGAGGAGTGTTTCTTGTCTGCTGTTTGGGTCGTCTGGTCGGGGGAATTAAGCTGGTAACAGTCTGCAGATAAACTGTTTATTTGGACGAGCTGATCTCTGTGGAATCTGTTTCATGTCAAGCAGCTGCATCTCCACACACACACACACACGCACACGCACACACACACACACACACCGTGTATTTTCTATTCTTGCAGATGTGACCTGTTAAATGAAAAAGAAAGAAAGAAAAGACAATGCTTTGGAGTTGACTGAGAAGAATGATGAAATAGCTTATTGATATTGTGTCCATCTATCTGTCTATCTGTCTATCTGTCTGTCTGTCTATCTGTCTGTCTGTCTGTCTGTTTGTCTATCTATCTATCTATCTATCTATCTGTCTGTCTGTCTGTTTGTCTATCTATCTATCTATCTGTCTGTCTGTCTGTTTGTCTATCTATCTATCTGTCTGCCTGTCTGTCTGTCTGTCTGTCTGTCTGTCTGTCTGTCTGTCTGTCTGTCTATCTATCTATCTTTCTGTCTGTCTATCTGCCTGTCTGTCTGTCTGTCTATCTATCTATCTATCTATCTATCTATCTATCTATCTATCTATCTATCTATCTATCTATCTATCTATATATATATATATATACCTATCTGTCTGTCTATCTATCTGTCTATCTGTCTGTCTGTCTGTCTGTCCATCTATCTAGATATTATGCATGGCTTCACAAGTCGGCCACCACATACACCATCAGAATAAGAGAAGAGGCTACAGGTGAATCTGAACGTGTCAAAGCGCTGCAGAACCCTCTACAGCCACCAGGGGGCGCCTCCGTTATGGCGAAATCAACCCCAGAACAAAGTGGGGCATCAGCGGTTTATCGAGGCAGAAACGGCGCGGGACTCCGCGTGGTGTTTGTGCTGAAGCGTGTTGGGGAAATGAACGCGCTGCAGTCGGTTCCGGTGGGTCTCGCCGCAAGCCCGTGGCCGCGCCAAAGCCGAATCACCGAGGAGTTTTGGGAAAACAGCCCGAGTCCTCTGCGACAGCTCTGCAGAGGAGCGCCTCAGCAGCGGGCCCCCGGACCGACTGGAAAACACCAGAAACCCGCCTGCCCTCTTCTTCTCTCTTTACCAGCCAGCAGAGAGGCCCGGCTGAGTCATCTGTGTGACAAACACACACACACACACACACACAAAGAGGATGCCAAACAAACACAAAGAGGATGCCAAACACACACAAAGAGGACGGCCAGACACGGCGAGAGAGACGGCAAGACGTGCAGATCTGCAGGAGGGTTAGACGGGATTAAACAAAGACAGACAGGTGAGTTGTGTTTGGTGTGAGTTTATCTCTGATCACCAACACAGCACACAATAATAATACCAACACCATAAAACAACACAACAGCACACAATGCGATTACACTAACAACACACGACAACACACAACTACACACAACGCAACGACACACAATGCAATAACTAACAACACACGACAATACACAATTACACTAACAACACAACTAACACAACACAACTAACACAACACAATACTAACACAATTACACGCAACACGATAAAACAACACAACACACAATGCAATTACACTAACTACACACGACAACACACAATTACACACAACACAACACACAATGCAATAACACTAACAACACACAATACACAATTACGCTAACAAAACACAACAATACACAATTACACTAACAACACACAACAATACACAATTACACACAACACAACTAACACAGCACAATACTAACACAATTACACGCAACACGATAAAACAACACAACACAGTGCAATTACACTAACTACACACAATAATACACACACAACACACAATGCAATAACACGAACAACACACAATAATACCAACACGATTACACGCAACACAATAAAACAACACACAATGCAATTACACTAACACACAATAATACACACAACACAACACACAATAATACTAGCACAATTACACACAACGCAATAAAACAACACACAATGCACTAACATAAATAAATAAACATAAATAAAAGTTAAAATAAATAACACAACACAATTGTACACCCAAAGTGAGAGCCGTGTCCACATTCTCGGCACAAAGGCAAACACGTTCTCGGTGGGTGTCGGACTCCGGCAAGGTTGTCCCTTGTCTCCAACTCTGTTTGTGATATTCATGGACAGGATCTCAAGGCGCAGCCAGGGTGAGGAGTGTGTCTGTTTTGGGAACCTCAGAACTGCATCTCTGCTCTTCGCAGGTGATGTGGTTTTGTTGGCTTCATCAGAACACGACCTCCAGCACGCGCTGGGGCGGTTTGCGGCTGAGGGTGAAATGGCCGGGATGAGAGTCAGCACCTCCAAGTCTGAGGCCATGGTTCTCTACCGGAAAATGGTGGCTTGCTCCCTCCGGGTTGGGGATGAGTTGTTGCCTCAAGTGAAGGAGTTCGGGTATCTCGGGGTCTTGTTCACGAGCGAGAGTAGGGTGGGGCGGGAGATTGACGGGTGGATTGGTGCAGCATCAGCAGTAATGTGGACGTTGTACCGGACCGTTGTGGTGAAGAGGGAGCTGAGCCGGAAGGCAAAGCTCTCAATTTACCAGTCAATCTTCGTTCCAACCCTCACCTATGGTCATGAGCTTTGGGTAGTGACCGAAAGGGTGGGATCGCGGATACAAGCGGCTGAAATGAGTTTCCTCCGTAGGGTGTCTGGGCTCAGCCTTAGAGATAGGGTGAGGAGCTCGGACATCCGGAGGGAGCTCGGAGTAGAGCCGCTGCTCCTTCGCGTCGAAAGGAGCCATTTGAGGTGGTTCGGGCATCTGATTAGGATGCCCCCTGGGCGCCTTCCTTTGGAGGTTACCGGGCACGTCCAACTGGGAGGAGACCCCGGGGTAGACCCAGAACTCTCTGGAGGGACTACATGTAATGCCTTGGGATCCCCCAGGAGGAGCTGGAGGGCGTTGCTGGGGAGAGGGACGTCTGGAGTGCCCTACTTAGCTTGCTGCCACCGCGACCCCACCCCGGAGAAGCGGCTGATGATGAACAATGAAACAACACACAATGCAATAACAATAACAACACACAGTAATGCTAACACAATTACACACAGCACAATAAAACAACACAACAAGACACAATGCAATAACAGTAACACAATAATATACAAAATAACACACCGTTACAATAACAAAAACCACAATAACACACAACACACAATAGTGTTGGTTTAAGAGGTGTTTGGTTGTGTGTGCGTTAGAACCCAGATCCTCCACCGGGTCGGAACAGAAGCGGACGGAGGAGAGTGAACTGTGGAGAGGAACACGTGCACATCAGCTTTACTTCAGATGAGTGACTCAGAGCGGCGGCGTGTGACAGAGACGCCACCTGCAGTTCCCCCAGTGGCAGCCAGGGGTCGGTGTGTCCCACCACAACGTTTCTGTGTGCGGTTCTTGTTTTTCGGTTCTGCCGCATTGAGATCTCGAGAGCAGAAACCGGCTAACAGGTTCTGACAACTCCTGGAAAATCCCACAGGAAGCCGAAAGCCCCAAAGACCTTTGTATTTCCATATGTATGTGTGTGTGTGTGTGTGTGTGTGTGTGTGTGTGTGTGTGTGTGTGTGTGTGTGTGTGTGTGTGTGTGTGTGTGTGTGTGTGTGTCATTGGCTCTGTGTATTTTGTGACCTGATTTTTCAGCCCCTTTGGGTTTTTCCACAGATCAGTCGCCCTGTATCACACTGTCACTCACATCTGTTGTTTTACCATCTTAGAAAAACTGAACCGAGTGGTGGCGGCACGGCGGCGCAGTGGTCGCCTCACAGCAAGAAGGTTCTGGGTTTGAGCCCCGGGGTAGTCCAAGCTTGGGGGTCGTCCTCTGTGTGGAGTATGCATGCCCCCCCCCCCCGTGTCTGCGTGGGTTTCCTCCGGGTGCTCCGGTTTCCTCCCACAGTCCTAAGACATGTAGGTCAGCTGAATCGGCCGTACTGAACTGCCCCTAGGTGTGAATGTCTGTGTGTGGGATGAACCCCAAGGTTGGACTATCCCGGGGCTCGAACCCGGGACCTTCTTGCCTAGAGGCGACCGCGCTAACCACTGCGCCACCGTGCCGCCCGTCATATTGTTGTAGTATTCCTCATCACTTCTACGCAGGTTAACTGGTGTTGATGCCGGACATCCCGGAAACGCTGTCGGGCAGCATCGGTTTTACAGTGGGGCGGCATGGCTCAGGGAGTAGAGCGGGTCCTCCGGTAATCCAGAGGTTCCTGGTTCGATCCCCGGCTCCTTCGGAGAGCATGTCGAAGTGTCCTTGAGCAAGACACTGAACCCCCAACTGCTCCTGATGATCAGCTTGGCACCTTGCAATGCCAGGCTCTGCCACCAGGGTACGAATGTGAGGCATAAAGCGCTCCGAGTGGTCGGTGGACCAGAACAGCGCTACGTAAACGCAGTCCACTTAGAGTGGCTACCAGGTGGTTCACTACATTCGGGTAGAGGCTAGTTCCCATCGATGCAGAGAACGGAAATGGAGTAGAGAACGGTCAACTGAGCATGCGCGAAATGCCTCTACCACGCCTCCACACGCCCTGCGTAGCACCCAGGCGCCAGGATTCTAGGAAGACCCGCCCCTACTCTGCGTCTGATTAGCTAACTTTAACCCTAACCCCGCCCTAACCCTTACCTTAACCTACCCAAACAACGGAGGCGACGAGTACTTGCGCATGCTCAGTTGACCGTTCTCTGCATCTACCCTACATTCACCTGGTATGTCAGCTAGTCCAGCCATCTAATCACAACAGCTGAGTGTGGAACAGAAAACCAGCAGCACAGGGGTCCCCGGGGACTGGGTGAGAACCACTAGAACAGAGACCTCCGGTATCTCCACGTGAGTCACGTGGTCAGCCAGCTGACGTCACAACAATATCCGTGTTGCTGTTAATTAAACAAAACTTCACTGTTAAGTATGCAGTACGCAGGCTTGTTAAGGCCTTCGGCGTTTCACCGTTTGGAGGATATGACGTCACTGAAAACGGAAACCTTTTCGTCCCGACTCAAAATGTCCTGAATTCAGGCACAGGATACGACAGTTCTTCGGAAGTGTGACGTGGACAGGAAATGACACAACACGCTCACAAACTGTATCAAACTCAGTGCAGTTTTATTGGTGTGTCGAGGCTACGAGTGTAATGCGGGACGGGTTCAGGGGTGGGACTTTAAAATGAGTCTGGTTCACTGAAAGCTGTTTCGGGCCCACGGGTCAGCATCTCCTACCCCGCCGTGTGTACTACACAGTAAAGATGTTGCACAAAGTACAAATACTGCTTTAGCAACCAGCGTATCGTGACAGTGGCACAGAGTTTACTTTGTCATGGGAGTATTCGTGAGTATTTTAAAGGGACAGTTTGAATTTACTGACACAGGATGGCGTGATTTACTGGTCGTGATATGGAGGTGCAGAAGGAAGCCGGGGAGGACGGGCCCGGGTGCAAGAATTGGTCAAAGGCCCGTCGTCAATATCAAATTAATCAAATGCTCATGCAAATTGAATTATTATTTGACTAACTGGCTGAAGGGGCGGCATGGTGGCACAGTGGTTAGCGCGGTCGCCTCCTGGGTTCGAGCCCCGGTATTGTTCAACCTTTGGGGTCGTCCCGGGTCATCCTCTGTGTGGAGTTTGCATGTTCTCCCCGTGTCTGTGTTGGTTTCCTCCGGGTGCTCCGGTTTCCTCCCACAGTCTAAAGACATGTAGGTCAGGTGGATCAGCCGTACTAAATTGTCCTTAGGTAGGAATGTGTGTGTGTGAGTCGGCCCTCTCTCCATCTGACCACCTAATCACCCCCCCATGTAACTGGCTCAATGAGTCCTCCCTCTCCACCTCTAGCTGATGTGTGACGAGCCTTCTGGTGCAAAATGGCTGCCGTGCATCACCCAGGCGGTGCTACACATTGGTGGTGGTTGAGGTGAGTTACCCCCTTCCGTGTGAAGCACTTCGGGTGTCTAAATAAAGCACTATATAAATGTAATAATCCATTATTACATTTTGTTGTTGAAGAAAGGGTGGAGCTGGAGGTGGCAGAGATGAAGATGATGAGATTTTCATTGGGAGTGATGAAGAAGGACAGGATTAGGAACGAGTATATTAGAGGGACAGCTCAGGTTGGACGGTTTGGAGACAAAGCAAGAGAGGCAAGATTGAGATGGTGTGGACATGTGTGGAGGAGAGATGCTGGGTATACTGGGAGAAGGATGCTGAATATGGAGCTGCCAGGGAAGAGGAGAAGAGGAAGGCCAAAGAGGAGGTTTATGGATGTGGTGAGGGAGGACATGCAGGTGGCTGGTGTGAGAGAGGAAGATGCAGAGGACAAGAAGAGTTGGAAATGGATGATCCGCTGTGGCGCCCCCTAACGGGAGCAGCCGGAAGTAGTAGTAGTAGTTGTTGTTGAAGAATGCCGGCGTATTAATACACACTGAAGCCTGTTCACATTTCTCTGGCTACCCATTGTAGCGCAATTGTCCAATTAAACTCTGATGGGCACATTAAAAAAATTAAAAAAAATTGGTAGGCAGTGTGATACAAACCACAAACAGGCTCCAGTGCGTAGTAATACATCAACAAAAAGTAGTTCCAAGTTATCGAGTGGAGAATCGAGCACCAGAAGTATGCGAAAGATGCTCTATTGTTTGGTGGATGGTCTACAGTTTTTTGTGTGTGGTACTCACTACTATTGAGTAACTCATACCACCTTATAGTATGTCAATAAATCCCTTTAATACACTGATGAATACCCCCATGTCAAAGTAAGCGCTGTGTTACAGCCTTGATAGCTTAGTTAAAGTAGTTGAATACCTTTACTTTTTAGTACCCGTGCGGTACAATTAGTTGTTTTAGCCGGTCTCTATTTCCACCGTCTGAGCCACAGAACACAGTCCACCGTCTCCCTGTAAGATCACCAACTCACCCACCGTCTGCTGCCCGTGGACCACGATGCACTGCTCCCCACCCTCTGACATCAACACCTCCATCACTTCCTGTGCGCACACTTGGAGAGGGCTGTTCGGGGTGAGGAGCAGAGGGGCACAGCTCATTTGGTTTGCTGTGGTTTGGACGAGGATGACAGTCCGTTCGGTTTGACTCGAGAACATTACTTCGCCTTGATCCTCTTCGTCTCCTCCTACTCGCCTCACTCCCTCAACTTCTGCGTCCCTTCGCTTTCTCCTCTCTCTCTCCTCTCTGCGTCCCTTGTCCCTCCCCCCTGCCAGTGGCGGGTTCTTCCTGGGTCTGCCCCTGACGGGTCGGCAGTGAGTCGGTTCTGAAGCCTCTACCGCTGCCTGTGAAATCTCACTCTTCCCTCCCGCAGTCTCTCCTCTGCCCACCACTGCCGCTTCCTCCTCCTCCCTCCCACCGCCCTGGTGCTGGGCCTGGTGCTTCAGCAGACTCTGTCTCAGGGCGTAGGATGCTCCGCAGTGGCAGCTGAACAGCTTCTGTGTGAGGTGGGACGACTTCAGGTGGCGTCGCAGCTTAGTGGCCAGGATGTAACCTGAAAAATGAAAGACAAGTCATTTGTCCATATGAAACCCAGGTGAACAAGGGGTGAACATGTAAAGTGCACACAGAAGAACTGGAATCAAATTCACAACCCCCTGACTATGGTACGAAGGTACTAATGAGTACTACTACCAAACACCGACTATTAAACAAAGAATTCACTCATGTTTATTCTTAAAGCAGCATTAAACAATATTTCCAATTTTAAAAGGTACAATCCATAATGACATGCACCACCATGGAGTACTACGACAGCACGAGTGCTCTACCATGCACCATCATGGAGTACTAGGACAGCACGAGTGCTCTACCATGCACCACCATCGAGTACTATGACAGCACGAGTGCTCTACCATGCACCATCATGGAGTACTACGACAGCACGAGTGCTCTACCATGCACCACCATGGAGTACTACGACAGCACGAGTGCTCTACCATGCACCATCATGGAGTACTACGACAGCACGAGTGCTCTACCATGCACCATCATGGAGTACTACGACAGCACGAGTGCTCTACCATGCACCACCATGGAGTACTACGACAGCACGAGTGCTCTACCATGCACCACCATGGAGTACTACGACAGCACGAGTGCTCTACCATGCACCACCATGGAGTACTACGACAGCACGAGTGCTCTACTGACAACAAGAAACGTGACGTAGCTTGCCATCGGGTCGACACTGTGTATTTGTTTGAGAAATGGAGACTACTGAAAGCCTCAAAAGGAACTGAAAGCCTCAAAAGGAACTGAAAGTGTTGCGGATTTGGCTGATTTTCTCGTGTACAAGTAATAAAGTGAACATTGATTACGAGGTCTGACCAGAACAATGGCTGAAGAGCAGTGGACAGCCGCTGTGTTCATCAACTGTGGATCGTACCCTTGACAGGGAATCAGATGACTCCCTGGATGTGAAAGGATCACTTGTAACGTCGGTCGAAACCGAGAATCAACACTGCACAATCGACAAGTTTTCCCTAACCAGAGACGGGCTTTTCCTTCACTGTCAGCTCACTGTTTACGTTATTCAGCCTGAAGATGGCGTCGCTTCCCCCACAATGAAACCACGAAGACGCCACTCGTGCAACTTAGAAGTTCCGAACTTGGTCTAAGGTGAAGCTAGCAGAAAGGAGAGGAGGCGTTTCCATAATTCCTTTGATTCACTGTTCTTATTATTTTGTGACCAGGGCGACAGAGGTGGCGCAGTGGTTAGCGCGGTCGCCTCACAGCACCTCACCTCACCTAGGTCGTCCATCAGGACACCCCCAGGTTTGTTTAAAGCAGTGTTTCTCAACCCAGTCTTCAAGGAACCCCTATCCTGCAGATTTTCATTGTAACCCTGCATAGGTAGCTCTGCTTGTACTTACTCGACCAATCATCTCGCAGCACTTAATTATGCAAGGTGTGCAACATCTGACAAAATTCATTGCCGATTGGTTGAATAACTACAAACAGGTACCTATTCAGGGTTGCAAAGAAAATATGCAGGATAGGGGGTCCTTGAGGACTGGGTTGAGAAACACTGGTTTAAAGCATGGAACCCGACTCCACATGCAGTTCTATGGTTCTCTGCTAACTGGAGATTTTGTGCCTTTCCATTGTCAAGATGCATTGATCATCTGCAAAGCCACGATGTCCCCCGGTCCATAACATCAGTCTATCGATGAATGCACCTAGGACTACTGCTACCCATCGGAGTAGCAGGATTTATTATCGAGGTTTACTCCTCTACATCCGCCGCGTTCTGCTCTATTGTCTCCTGACAATGTTAACAAGATTACCGCGAGGAGGGTGTGGCTCTTCACCACGCACGGATGGTCATTCATCATGGAGAGGCTATGTTTTGCGCTCCACATGATGCCGGGGTGTGTGGAGACCAGTCTAAGACGCCACCTAGGAAAGGTACTACTCCTATACTTAACCCCTTAACTCCAGGGTCCTGGGTTCAAACCCCGGGGTTATCCAACCTTGGGGGTCACCCCAGGTCATCCTCTGTGTGGAGTTTGCATGTTCTCCCCGTGTCTGCGTGGGTTTCCCTCGGGTGCTCCGGTTTCCTCTCGCAGTCCAAAGACATGTAGGTCAGGGGAATCGGCATTACTAAATTGTCCCTAGGTGTGAATGTGTGTGTGTGGGCTCTGTGATGGCCTGGCGGCCTGTCCAGGCTGTCTCCTCGCCTGCCGCCCAATGACTGCTGGGATAGACTCCAGCATCCCACGACCCCGGTTGGGGTAAGCGGCTTGGAGAATGGATGGATGGATGGGTTGTTGAAGTGTTTGCCATCCACAGTGAAACACTAAAACAACAGAGGAATGCAGAAGTCATGCACAGGCAGCATGACATGAGCCGGCAGCTTTACCACAGATCACATGACAGTCACACATCAGCGTTTTCCCCGTTAACGCTACAACACGAGACCGGTGTTTTCTAATTCGTCCTCTTTGGGGAACGCTTACAAAAAGCTTCGTTTCCAGTGGTCGAAAATGCCAGCTCACCGTGGACAGAAGACAAAAATGGAAATAAAAATAGAAGAGTTTTCAGATACACAGACGTGCTCAAATGTGTTGGTACCCTTACAGCTCGTTGAAACAGTGCTTCATTCCTCCTAGAAAGTGATGATTAAAAGCTGCTTTGTCGTGTATACTTGCATGCCTTTGGTATGTCATCGAATAAAGCACAGAAGCAGAGAAAAGATGAATTATTGCTTATTTGACAAAGATGTTCTGAAATGGAATACCTGTGTCTGAACGAGAGGGAGGAGAGTTGAACGGTGAGGATGCAAGGAGTAGAGGTGACGAAGGCGTATGAGTTTAAATACTTGGGGTCAACGGTTCAAAGTAACGGGGAGTGCAGAAGAGAGGTGAAGAAGAGAGTGCAGGCAGGGTGGAGTGGGTGGAGAAGAGTGTCAGGAGTGATGTGTGACAGAAGGGTACCAGCAAGACTTAAAGGGAAGGTTTACAAGATGGTGGTGAGACCAGCTATGTTATATGGTTTGGAGACAGTGGCACTGATGAAAAGACAGGAGGAGGAGCTGGAGGTGGCAAAGTTGAAGATGATGAGATTTTCATTGGGAGTGATGAAGAAGGACAGGATTAGGAATGAGTATATTAGAGGGACAGCTCAGGTTGGACGGTTTGGAGACAAAGCAAGAGAGGCAAGATTGAGATGGTTTGGACATGTGTGGAGGAGAGATGCTGGGTATACTGGGAGATTCTAAAATGGCCTGGACACATTTGCTGGTATCCCTTATAAAAGATCATAAATAATGGGATTATGGTCATATTTCAAACTATTTAGTTTCTTCAATTAGTATCCCACATGTCTCCAATCTTGTAACCAGTCTATTCAGCCTATTTAACTGGAGAAAAGTCATCACTGTGATGTTTGGTATCATTGTGTGCACCACACTGAACATGGACCAGAGAAAACAAAGGAGAGAGTTGTCTGAGTCACACCAATTTAGTACGGCCGATTCACCTGACCTACATGTCTTGGGACTGTGGGAGGAAACCGGAGCCCCCGGAGGAAACCCACGCAGACACGGGGAGAACATGCAAACTCCACACAGACGACAACCCCCAAAGTTGGACTACCCCGGGACTCGAACCCAGGACCCTCTTGCTGTGACTGCGCTAACCACTACGCCACCGTGCCGCCGGAAAAAAATCCCCCCCCAAAAAAATCAGTATTCCCCCATACATACAACCAAACACACTACACCTCACATCCTGTCCCGACAGACAGACAGGTAGGTAGGCGGGTAGGTAGGTGGGTAGGCGGGTAGGTGGGTAGGTGGGTCAGTCTTTAACAGGGGTAACTTGCAGAAGACATATCAGTGAACCGACTTTTACCACGTGTATTTTCTTTTCATTCTAATCTCGTATGCAGCACTCAATTTTATTTTTGTCTCATCTTTATCTAACTGTACTATTATCTAAGTGGAACTTCCTCTGACAAGTTACAAAACTTTACTGGGTCTGTTTAACGGCTGCTTACCATATCTGTTTCTTCTAATTGTGTCTTTCTTCTGCCAATTTTCTTCATACTCGCTTTAAGAAGCAATCTCCTTTCCAGTTCGACAAAAATCCATAAACACTATCAAACTCTGGGCTGATCGTTTCAACCCACCACCACTTCATCGGGAGAACTACTAGTTTCAGAGAGCCTCGCTGTCTGATTTTATCTTTTAATTAAAACAAAGTTTTTTTTTTCTAAATCTTTGGCTTAAACACAAATTAAGCGTTTGGCTGTTGTTATCAAGGCTGCTGAATAAGCACAAGCGTTCAGTAAACCCACTATTTAGATCAACCCTGCACTCAGAGCAGCACAGAAGAACGAGAGAAATGTCAGTTGTGTTTTTAAAGAGAAAGTTCACTGAAGGTAGGGGGCGTCCGGGTGGCGTGGCGGTCTATGCCGTTGCTTACCAACACGGGGATCGGTAGTTCGAATCCTTGTGTTACCGCCGGCTTGGTCGAACACAATTTGCCGTGTCTGCGGGTGGGAAGCCAGATGTGGGTATGTGTCCTGGGCGCTGCACTAGCACCTCCTCTGGGGGGGTGGAGTGATCCTCCCACACACTACATCCCCCTGGGGAAACTCCTCACTGTCAGGTGAAAAGAAGTGGCTGGGGACTCCACACGTATGGGAGGAGGCATGTGGTAGCCTGCAGCCCTCTCCGGATCGACAGAGGGGGTGGAGCAGTGACCAGGATGGCTCGGAAGAGTGGGGTAACTGGCCAAGTAAATAGGGAGTAAAGGGTGGAAAAACATCCAAAAAAGAAAAAAGAAATTTCACTGAAGGGCTTGTGCTGTCAGTACCAGGGAGTAATGTAGTGGATTGAAGCAATAAAGTCCTCACTGTCTACATACTGATGGAAAAATCAGTGTTGTCGTTCTCACAGTCTTCCCCTCAGTGCCTACACGTACCAGAATGCACTGCGGCACGCTGGCCTCTGTATCATCGGCCATAAATTCATCTGTGCTGGTGTTGCGGGACGTCATTTCCATGCTTACTGAGAAAAGAAGGATGTGTTTTTGGGAATGCTAGCTTGACAGTAGATTAGAGCTCAGATGAGCTCAAGCTAAACCAGGCTGTTGTTTTTTTCCACCGCCAACTGACGTCACGGTACGTCACTTGATGGGCGGAAATAAACGGTTTCACTGCAGCCCCAGTGATGCAGAAACCATCCGAAACAATTTCAGGTGTTTTTATGTGCTGTCCCTGTTGTGGATGGAGATAAGGGTAAATAAACAGAGGTGGAGATAAATCGGCAGATTTTCCCTTTAACTTCCTGGATCGGCCGGGAGAGCTTGGTCTGCTGCGTCCGTTGGGCCCAGGGATCGTGGCCCTGACCGGAGCTGCACCCGAGGAGGTAACACCAGGGGCAGTCTGATGGGACGCGGAAGCGGGTCAGGCTAAGCTAACTGCTAGCCCATGCAGACTGGCAGTTCCGATAACACCGAGGGTGGCCTGGCGGCGGTCTCGCCTAGCGTTAACTGCGTTTTTGGTGTCGTCATGTGGAGTGAGGGGAGGTGTATCGAAGGTGTCTGGCTGGGAGAGCTGGCGTTGGATTGGCAGGGGGAGTCTGGTCTGCTGCATCCGGTGGGCCCAAGGACCACAGCCCTGCTGGAGCTGCGCCCGAGGAGGAAACACAGAGGGCAGTCTGACAGGGTATGGAAGCGAGGCAGGCTAAGCTAACTGCTAGCCCATGCAGACCGGCAGTTCTGACAGTCAGAGGAATTTTTGGACTGTGTTGAACTGAGTGGACTGTGTTGTTAACTGTTTGTGTTTTTTTTTTTTTTTTTGCTTTGTTCTCTCTGTTTTTGTATGTTTTCGGTGGTATCGTTTTTGGGAATTCTGGATGTGTGTTTTTGTCTTTTGTGTCGCACTGCTGTGGGCTGGGGAAACTGAATTTTGTTTGTTTTGTGTACAAAGTACATGAAAGAAATGACAGTAAATTGTTCCTGATCCTGACAGTTCGCCGTCTCGTTGAATCTCGTGTTCCTCTTTCATATTAACTTGACCCGTTGTTAGAGATGCTGCAGTCACATGGTATTTCTGCAGTCACATGGTATTTCTGAGTTTCTTTGCCAATTCAACCATGCGGCATTTCTGGAGATTTGTCGTGTATGGAGTGTCTTAGCATAAAAACAGGTAGATCTGAGGTGATTATAGACTGTGGCTTGGATGTCTGGTCTGTTTCTGATTCGGTGTAATTGTCACTGCAGGTGCAGTCTGTTGCTAATTTAGCAGTGATCGGTTGGAGCACCCGCACGGCAGCTGTGTGGCTCAGTTATATAACCACACCTTCCCACAAGTCCAGCTCAGTGGGAGAGGTAAATAGCATGTGACTGCAGTATCTCTGAAAAAGTGGGATGCTGGAGAACATCTTAGATGCCCGCCTGCTGCACTGCTTTCAAATCTTTGGTATGAACCAAGTTCCAGACTGTCCGGAGTTTCTGACCTTTCCCGCAGATGTGGCAGCGGTGCGGCCTCTCCCCGCTGTGAAGCCTCTCGTGGGCTCTCAGGGTGTGCGGGTCCCTCAGTGCTTTCCCACAGTAGCTGCAAAGGAAAACGTCGCCGGTGTGGGAGAGCAGGTGTCTGCGGAGATCGGGCTTCTGGGAGAAACTCCGCTCACAGTGGGTGCACCCGTACGGCTTCTCCCCGCTGTGGATTCTCAAGTGCCCCTGGAGGTTACCTGACATCACACAGGAGGCGCTCAGATGTTAAAACAGGAAAGAAAACACAGAAAGACAAGCTAATGTAGAGGCACTACTTAATGGTGGCGAAAGCTCTGGTCAACAGTCGGAGCGGGCTCTTGTCAATCTAGAAGGGGGGGAGCAATGGGTCAACTGGCAATGAAGGAAGATGGTAGGGAGTTCAAAATGAGTTGCAAGCATTGTTTTGTGGAGTGTGACCATAAATTGGAGGCATTTATTTTTTGGATTTTCCCCCCTTTTTCCCCCCAGGAGTACCTGGCCAATTACCCCACTCTTCTGAGCCGTCCCGGTCACTGCTCCACCCCACTGCTGATCCATAGAGGGCTGCAGACTACCACATGCCTCCTCCCATACATGTGGAGTCACCAGCTGCTTCTTTTCACCTGACAGTGAGGCGTTTCACCAGGAGGACGTAGCGCATGGGAGGATCACGCTATTCCCCCCAGTTCCCCCTCCCCCCCCGAACAGGCACCCCGACCGACCAGAGGAGGCACCAGTGCAGTGACCAGGACACATACCCACATCCGGCTTCCTGCCTGCAGACACGGCCAATTGCGTCTGCAGGGACGCCTGACCAAGCCGGAGGTACCCGGGCACCTGGGGGCCATTTACTTTTGCCTGCTGGAGACATCCTCAAAATGACAAGAGCCACTTTTTCAAAATGTTATTTGTTAGGTCATTTTACTCGTTGTGTCACAACAGAAACAATAACTTCCTTGTTGAAACTGCCTGTCAGACACTGAACATGTGCAAGATTCTGGAGAACTGATCAGTTAAAGACAACAACAGCAGGGCGGACACGCATCCAGTATTCTGATGCTTCCATCAAAGTACTTACTGCATTACTGTTAGTGCTACTGCTAATAGTGGTGATTACACAGGGGACTGTGTTTGGTTTCAGGATGAACGTATGGTCGGTGAGGGTACCTCTCTGTCTGAAGGTCTTGCCACAGTGCTGACAGATGTGAGGTTTCTCCCCAGAGTGGAGCTTCATGTGGTTCTTCAGAGAGCCGGGGTTAGCCAGCAGCTTGGAGCACACGGTACACTGAGACTAAACACAAACGGTCAGGATGATGAAACCTTTTTCTTACTGTGGGAAAGCACAAGAGACCTCACTCGGAAAAGAACAGACGAAGAGAGTCAGAGAGAATAGATGAAAAACTATATTTTTCATCTAAGCACTTCAAGTTTCTTCAAAAGAGCACAAAAAGAGCAGCATTCAAATCTGTGGTGTTGAAGGGTTCAATCTAATTGCTCCGCAGCAGAAGGAGAAAATCAATTTCTTTTTTTTCTGGATTTTTTTTCTCCTTTTTCTCCCCCAATTGTATCTGGCCAATCACCCCACTCTCTGAGCCGTCCCGGTCGCTGCTCCACCCCCTCTGCTGATCAGGGGAGGGCTGCACACTACCACGTGCCTCCTCGCCAGCCACTTCTTTTCACCTGACAGTGAGGAGTTTCACCAGGGGGATGCAGTGTTTGGGAGGATCACGTTATTCCCCCCAGTTCCCCCTCCCCCCTCGAACAGGCATGCCGACCGGCCAGAGGAGGCACTAGTGGAGCGACCAGGAGACATACCTACATCCGACTTTCCACCCGCAGACATGGCCAATTGTGTCTGGAGGGATGCCCGACCAAGCCGGAGGTAACACGGGGACTCAAACCGGCGATCCCCGTGTTGGTAGACAACGGAACCGACCGTCACGCTACCCGGACGCCCAGAAAATCAATTTCTATACGCAGGGGCATTTGTGCTTTCTTCCCAAGGACGGGAAAACAAAGAGAAAACATTAGACCCGAAATGATGGAAAATGAGAACTTAGCGACACCACCCTGGTGGAACAGGCGAGAGAGGCTCGCCAACGAGCGCATCAAATATTCGGACAAAACTCAGATGCATCAAAAACTAAGACAAAAGATGAGTGAAGGCTTGCCAAGCTGCTGCTTCCTACTTTGGGAGGTTGCTGGTGCGACTCCCTGCTGCCGTGATTCAGGCGGTGGATGCGCAGGGAGGGCCGGCGCGTGAAGGCTTTCCCACAGCGGTCGCAGACGTACGGTTTCTCCCCCGTGTGCACCACCATGTGCTCCTTGAGGTCCCTCTTCAGACCGTAACGCTTCTCACAGAGAGGACAGGAGAACGGACGCTCGCCGCGATGGCTTAACTGAAAACATCATTAACATCATCACCAACACTATCGATAACATCGCCATTGACAACATGTTTGTTCATATTAATTTCATTATTATTATTGATAAAGATGCATAATATTGAATATTTTGCCGAGTTCCAATAAGCAATCATTTCCGTGGTCATTTTGGCCAATATAGTTGTTCATTTCATTACAATCCCACCATGTCTTAGTGTAGTTTATCTATTATTCTACTGTGTTTGTATACACTGGAGGAGATGAACCCAAATGACATTTCTTTTTGAACCCCCCCCCTTTTTCTCCCGTTGCACCTGGCCAATTACCCCACTCTTCCTAGCCTCCTGCTGGTCGCTGCTCCACCCCCCTCTGCTGATCCGGGGAGGGCTGCAGACTACCACATGCCTCCTCTGACACATGTGGAGTCGCCAGCTGCTTCTTTTCACCTGACAGTGAGGAGTTTCACCAGCGGGACGTAGCGCATGGGAGGACCACGCTATTCCCCCCCAGTTCCCCCCCGAACAGGCGCCCTGACCAACCAGAGGAGGCGATAGTGCAGCGACCAGGACACATACCCACATCCGGCTTCCCATCCGCAGTCACGGCCAATTGTGTCTGTAGGCACGCCCGACCAAGCCGGAGGTAACACGGGGATTCGAAACGGCGATCCCCGTGCTGGTAGGCAACGGAATAGACCGCCACGCCACCCAGACGCCCACAAATGACTTTAACTTAAATGAGAAAACACGTCACATTTATTTTGGCAGAACATTTTAAATCATCTTTGCTGTTGCATTTTCATTAAAGTGTCTTGGTAACATGCTGACACCTTGTCGCCTCAAAGTCAAACCATTTTTTTGGTCACTATCTAAAGGGGGAATCTGCTCCCTTCAATATCTCAAAGAGGCTTTAAAAATGTACACAAAATTCAATATTAACTTTATCCATTCAAAATAGACTAGTAATTGGCATATTGAGTAAGAAATAGCCCATACCGGGGAAATGTCTTTGTAGGCTGTAGCGCCACCTGTCTGTCCATTAACACCTCGTTGTCGCTGTCAACACTTTATTAATGCCTCATTATATCAGGGATGACTTTGGTACCTCTCTGTCCTGATACCAATATCACATTTTTAATCAATTACTGGCTAATAGCGATAAACTGACCGATATATTGTGCACCCCCTAATTACCATGATCATAGTTATTGTTATTATTATTATTATTATTATTATTATATGTGGGGGAGGAAAAGGGCCAGTTTTTGCTATATGACGTAGGGGCTCCATCTTGAATAAAAGACATGGCATGTCATGTGACCAGCCAGGAGCAGAGACTGGGGGCAAACTGTGGCATCAAGACTTGGTATCTGTGGCAACAAATGCAAAAACATGCAGCCGAAAGCACAACCCAGCATCTGTGAAATACAAAATAGGACAAATCTACCGCTAAAGACGGGAGGCGGAAAGACAGACAGACAGACAGACAGACAGACAGACAGACAGACAGACAGACAGACAGACAGACAGAGAGAAAGAAAAAAGTTGCTCAACGACTCATTCACTCAACCAATGAGCGGTCGGTGTGCTACCTGATGGGCTTTGTAGTTCTCTGCCGAGCTGTAGTTTTTGCCACACTGCTGACAGCTGTAGGGCTTCATGCCTGTGTGGGTGAACTGGTGTTTCTTCAGATGACACAACTGGTAGAAACTTCGACCACAGCTGGAGCACGGGTACTTCCTCTCCCTGGCAACCACCTTCGGCATCTCCGCGGCAACACACTCTGCCGCCTCAGCACCACATGTCTCCATGGAAACAGCCTCCCCGATGAGAGGCTGTGCGCGCTTGCTAAGGCTGCCGTTTGCTTGTCTGTCCGCCCTGCCTGTCCGCGCGTCTGTCTCTGTCTGTCTGTCCGCTGGTCTGTGTGTTGGGAGAGCGGAGGGCCGGTGTTCAGTCTGGGTGGTGCGGCAGCCAATCGGACCGTGAACTTTCCGTGGTTTGGCTGCCAGGCGTGAACTACATCTGGTGGCAGGAAGAGGAGAAGAGGGGTCTCGGGGGTCTGACTGTATTTCTGTAACTTTACTGCCTGTCTGTCTGACTGTCGCTTTCCTGTCTGTCTGTCTTTCTGTAGCTTCACCGACTGTCTGTCTTCCAGTGGCTCGACAAGTCTTTGCACCAGCATGTCTTTCTGAGGCAGGGTCTGTTTTTCCATCAGTGTGTGTGTCTGTTTTTCCATCAGTGTGTGTGTCTGTTGTCTTGCCAGTCGTTACACATGTTGTGTTTGTGTTGTGTGATGGTGGGTTTGGTGTCAGGTTTGTTTCCATGTCAGTAGTTCTCTCCGGTTTGTCTGTGTCTGAGTCAACCCCACTCTTCCCACTCCAGCATGTGGGTCCAGGACTCCTCCTCTCCCCGTCCTCCTCCTCATTCTCCCGCTCCTCTTCCTCTCTGTGCTCCTCTGTCTTCTCCCTCTGGTTCTCCTCTTGTTTCTGACGGCCTCCCTCCTCCTCTGCTCGCCCAGAGTCTCCGTGGACAGACACCGCTGCCGCGTCTGGAAGACAGAAAAATATCTTACCTTTAAATATAATATTCCAAAACACATTAATTAACCTGACCATCATTTTCGTTAAATCAACATTCTTTACTTTTCAAACATGTGAGTCACTGGTGTGACTTGTTTCAATCATGATTCATAAAAATATAAATTTCAGAATTTGATCAAACATCTCTCAATACTCAATCAAAAACATCAAACTAAAGCTCAACAAACTCAACCTGTGACATATCTTGGAAATATCAACAGACACAGCATGTTTCTGTTATCGTCCTTTACTTATTTTAATAATATTGATGATCCTTCAGATACCCCGTCACAATTCACCATCTTGGGTGTGAAGGTATTTCACCAGGTAAATACAGGTTATTTCTACTAACCTGTATTTAACTACAAACTACATGCAGTTATAACCGCATGACGACTTCACTACTGAAGGACTGCACTGTTGGAAACACACCAAGCGACCCCTGGCTCCCTGACTCACAGGTTGTTTGGCCCATTGCGCCACCTGGTGGCGCTTACATGAAGCTGAACTGAGTCGCTGCTGCAACATTAATTTTTACTTGAGCTCCTCTATATCGCTTCATAAAGGGAAGCGAAGAACAGGCTGCGGATCAAAGTCACAGCTTATTAAACTTGGACATTTTTAATGCAGACACCGACTGCCTATGAGGAGGAGAACTGTAAGAAACGGTTGTTTATTAGGGAGAAAAAAAACCAAACAAAGTTGATGTGTGGTATTTGGGAATTTAGTTAACATGCTATTAACCCAGCCACTGAGGATGCACAAGCCAGTGCGTTCTTAGTGCCGGTCCCAAGCCCGGATAAATGAGGAGGTTGCATCAGGAAGGGCATCCGGCGTAAAATCTTTGCCAAATCAAACATGTCGATCATAAATCAGATTTCTATACCGGATCGGTCGAGGCCTGGGTTACCAACGACCGCCACTGGTACTGTTGGCCAGCAGGGTGCCGGAGGAAACTATGCTACTGTTGGGGGAAGGAGAAGGAGAGGCGGGAGGCATGTGCAGAGGCAGCTGAAGTAGTAGGAGTGTGGAGGTGAGAGTCAAAACTTTGAATGTTGGCACTATGACTGGTAAAGAGAGAGCGAGCTCTCTGATATGATGGGAGAGAAGGAAGGTAGGTATACTGTGTGTGCAAGAGACCAGGTGGAAGGGGAGTAAGGCCAGGAGCATCGGAGCAGGGTAGAAACTCTTCTACCATGATGTGGATGGGAGGAGAAATAGAGTAGGGGTAATTCTGAAGGAAGTGTATGTCAGGTGTGTGCTGGACGTGAAGAGAGTGTCAGACAGAGTGATGAGTAGGAAGCTGGAAACTGAAGGTGTGATGATGAATGTTATCAGCACATATGCCCTGCAAATTGGGTGGAAGCGAGGTTAAGAGGAGAGGTGATGATTAGTGAGCAGCAGTATGGTTTCATGCCGTGAAAGAGCACCACAGATGTGATGTTTGCTTTGAGAATGTTGATGGGGTAGTATAGAGAAGGCCAGAAGGAGTTACATTGTGTCTTTGTGGATTTAGAAAAAGCATATGACAGGGTGCCGAGAGAGGAGGTGTGGTATTGTATGAGGAAGTCGGGAGTGGCAGAGAAGTATGTCGGAGTGGTGCAGGATATGTATGAGGGAAACGTGACAGTAGTGAGGTGCACAGTAGGAATGACAGATGGGTTCAAGGTGGAGGTGGGATTACATCAAGGATCAGCTCTGAGCCCTTTCTTGTTTGCAATGGTGATGGACGGGTAGCTAATATTTGCTAGTGTGAATGGCCGATCTTCATGAAACTTGACAGGCTTATTCTTTGTGGCACATAGAAGCTGTGTACCAAATACAAAAGATCGGACACATGGGGGCGCAACAATAAGCAGCTGCAATACTGCTTGGACCCCTTTAATCGACGCTTGCGGCTATATTTTAATAATTTAATTACAAGTAATTTAGAATGGCGCGTCCAGGCAGTGTAGCGGTCTATTCCATGGCCTACCAACACAGGGTTCTCCGGTTCGAATCCCCGTGTTACCTCTAGCTTAGTCGGCGTCCCTACAGACACAATTGGCCGTGTCTGTGGGTGGGAAGACGGATGTGGGTATGTGTCCTGGTCGCTGCACTAGCGCCTGCTCTGGTCGGTCGGGGCGCCTGTTTGGGGGGGAGGGGGAACTGGGGGGAATAGCGTGATCCTCCCACGTGCTACGTCCACCTGGTGAAACTCCTCACTGTCAGGTGAAAAGAAGCGGCTGGCGACTCCACATATATCGGAAGAGGCATGTGGTAGTCTTCAGCCCTCCCCGGATCGGCAGAGGGGGTGGAGCAGCGACCAGGATGGCTTGGAAGAGTGGGGTAATTGCCCGGATACAACCGAGGAGAAACAGAAAAAACCAACAAAAAAGTAATTTAGAATAATAAACCTTTAATGAGTTGAAATTATTATGCAGTCACCTTTGTGTAGTCCGGTAGATTTGTCTTGCGTGTCAGGTTTGGCTGCTGTCTGAATATTTCCTCCGGGGTCGCCGTACAATAACAGTTCCGTCCCCGGCTGGATGTCCTGACACACACACAGGCACACATCTACACACAAACCCACACACACCTCACCACACACACACTGTACCGTCACATTATGCTGCGCTCCATCCTGCACCTGGCAGGCAAGGCTGGAGCAATCACATACACACACAGGCACCCAAAGACACACACCCATACAGTAAATGTGTGTGTGTGTGTGTGTGTGTGTGTGTGTGTGTGTGTGTGTGTGTCTACAGCATGCAGTGCTTTAGGCAACGTTAGAGGGTGAGTATACACCAATCACCAATTAAATTTAGCTGCAGGGGATTTCCTGTGTGTGTGTGTGTTTTCGTACCTGATCCATAAAGTTCTGTTGTCAGACAGAGTTTCCTTTGTGGCTGCTCTCTCCATCATTACCTGAACAACACAATAAACCAAACTCGGTTTGTGTGTATTTCTGTATGTTGCTTTTAACTTCAGTGCTTATCAGGGAGTATGTGTGTGTGTGTGTGTGTGTGTGTGTGTGTGTGTGGGGTGGCGGGGGGGAGGCATACAGGTTTGTGTGGTGAGGGGGTGTCATATATAGTGGCATGGGCAGGTTACCCAACCACTAAACCATCTCGAAAAGCAAACAGACAACTTTTCAATCTCAGTACACTTTCTTGACCTGTTTTCTCTCCGTACTGCTCGTCTGACCTTCCCCACTCTCAGGTTCAGAGGTCGCCCTGAGGTCACTCTCACAACGGGGGTCGTTCCTCCAGGGCCACTCTGAGTTTCCCTCCATCCCCAGCAGAGCTCCGGCCTTCAGGGAACGGCCTACCCACCACAGCCCCAGGCTGCCCTCGCACTGCCTGGATGGCCCCACTGCAAAGCCCCTGGGCAGCAGGGAAGAGAGCAGGGAGACGAGAGGCGGGCGACGGGCCGTCATCACCCTGTTCAGAAACACAACCACAGACGACATCATGGGGGGGGGCCACACACAAAACAGAAGGTTAATTAAAGAAGAAGACACTTTGTCATTGTATAGGGCTACATACAATGAACTTCATTCTCTGCATTTAACCAATCCTATACCAGGAGCAGCCGCAGTGCAGCGCCTGGGTACCAACTCCAGTTCTTTTTTTAATTGCCTCAGTCGGGGGCACAGACACGAGTAACCCTAACTTACGTGTCTTTGATGGTTGATTTTAATCAACCAATTAACTGGTCGACTTAAAAAAGTAGCTCAACCCGAGATCATTTAGAGAGTTTGATGACATCTACAGGTTAAATCCATGTAAAGGTTAAAAACACGGCAGGCTGGTGTGGGTACTCTGTGGTGTTGGCATGGCAGGATAAACACAGCTGCAGCTGACAACATAAATAATGGATCCATTGGATGTCACCCCATTTACACCTGGTATTAAACTATGATCTGTATCCGGATAAATAAACGACCCGATCTTGTCTTTGTGTTTACACCTGTTATTTTAACACGTTCTCGTTATCCTCACTGAGGTCAGATCTCTGTCCTCCAGAGCAAAACCTGCGCATGAGGAATTTAAGGTGGCAGCAAATCAGCTGTGGAGACTGGCTGTTCGGCAAACCCACCCATGGAGGCCTCTTGTTGGCCTTGTTTTTGTTTTGTTTTTAAAAAAATTCCCCTTTTTCTCCCCAATTGTACCTGGCCAATTACCCCACTCCTCCGAGCTGTCCCAGTCGCTCCCACCTGGACGTTCTTGTCGGCCTTATTTTGTCGGAAAATCCTGGTCCCAGTCTGGAGGTAAAACAAAAAATTGTGGGGCGGTTCCCCTGGTCCCGTGGCGTGACCCCAGTGGTATAAGCAGATGCCAGCACATTGTACGGATCGCCTTCACAGCTACCTAAAATCCAAACACAATGCAAGCCAGACTACCTGGTCAGGCAGATCCAATCACGACGCATATACACCTTGCATTAACATGCATTTTTCCTTATCTAGATAATGTGACCAGATACAAATCACATTTAAATACCAGGTGTAAATGGGGTCTAGTGTCACAGAACCAGCACTGACAGTACTATTGTGCTGGCTCTGTCTGTCTGTCTATGCTGATAAATCAAACAGACATTAATTGGATTAGCTGCGTTTATCCTGCTATGCTACCATCACAGAGTACCAAGAGC
Organism: Lampris incognitus; assembly: GCF_029633865.1. Classification (NCBI taxonomy): domain Eukaryota; kingdom Metazoa; phylum Chordata; class Actinopteri; order Lampriformes; family Lampridae; genus Lampris; species Lampris incognitus. The sequence goes on along the minus strand of NC_079214.1, from coordinate 7,695,107 downwards.
TGTCCTCCATGTTTATAACCTTTAGATGGCTTTTAACCTGTAGATGTCAGCAAACTCATTATGATGGCCTAGGTTTAGTTACTCTTTAAGAAGGGTTTTCGGGCATCTGACAGAAGAAAACAGGCTGGGGTGGGAAGGCTCTGTCATTTGCTAGACAGGAGACCCTGTGGATAGACAGACAGACAGACAGACAGACAGCATAAAAAAGCAGCTCTGATCAATGGGGTTTTTCATTCAAAGATTAGACGGCGTTTACTGTGAGGCTGAGAAGAGGTGGCTGTGAGTCAGAGGGATTCAATCAGGCTCATAAAAACACCGAAATCTCATCAGAGCAGTGGCGAGCCCGAGAGATTTGGGGACAGCCTGGCTGAAATAGGACGATATCCTACTAATGTAAGACGGTCACAGCAGATGAGATTTCAGTGCACAGGTGGCATAACAGGGAGAGGAGACGGTTGTATTGAACCACAACAGAAATCTTCATCGAAAACGGTTTGGTGCTGCCGAAGGAGACAACATAGGCTGGCTGATTTTGGCTATTGATCTCTTCTGAAACACTACATTAAGTTACTGCTGGGTAATATGGAAAATATCACTATTATCATAGGGATTTTCACATATAAATTATGTATCATGATATCTACTTATACATGCAAAAAAAAGTTTAAGAACCCAACTTAAGCACACCACATTGAATTATGTGATGTAAAGTTTAATATCAAAACAGAACTAGTTTTCAAACAATACTCCCTCAAACATATAGCTCGTCTTGTGAGAAATCTTTAGGTTAAAGATTCTCGTGGCCGTTAATTCAGATAACACAACTGTGTACCGCAATACAATAGCCGAAATTTCACCCCAATATAATACAATTGAAAGACAGACAATATTGCATTGCTGCTCAGTCCTAGAAAGTTAAACGTTTTGGGGAGAATATAGTATTCTCCGGAAGTCGGGACGCAATACGTCTTAAAACAATACAGCAAAACTACAAACCATGACTCACAAACAGAACAGCTAGGCCTCATGTCTTGAGCAGTTTGACAGATAACGTGAGCAACTTGGTCTCGGCAGCTGTATAATGCTGCTGCTTCTCCACATGATCAAGTCCTGTGTGCTGTCCAGCTGTGGCGCCTGCTGAATTTAACCATCTGCCACTATTCTGCCTGTCTGCAACTCAGGGTAAAATCACCTGTGGCCAACAAAACACACCGCCTGTTGCTACTCGGTGGCTTTACGCCGCCGGACAGGAAACCCGTTCGTTACCGGGAAGACTGGTGCGTTACCCCACCTCCTAAAAGCTCCCCTTACCAGAACGAATCAACCCTTGCCTTTCTCCTAGCGACAGCTTGACTTAGCTATCGGGCTAACGCTAGCACATGTCTCTTTTCCTTACGATCTGATGTCGCCGTGTTGGCGTTGTCCCCGCGACAGCATGATTATCGTTGCTGCGGGACCATCGTTGCGACGGACCGGTCACGTCGGTGCGATGTGGTGTCTTTGCGACACAGCGGAAAAGAGCCGGAAAAACACCACAGCTAAGCTAACTTACCCCAGCCTTAACCGCTAGCTAACCCGCAGCCGTCTCTCCCCCGAGTCGCAAAGGCAAGACGGCGCACCAGTGTGACGGTCCTGGAGCAGCGTGTACTGTGACGTCATATAATAACGCCAACACGGCGGAATCAGACACAGGCGTTTTAAATACGCTACTCGTACATTCCCCTGAATCTAAGTCGCCTCCGTTAACAAAACCAACGTCGCGTAAACGTGTAACCTACTCGGTGTCTTGGGGCAGTTTGTTTAGAAACAACGACAATAACCGACCGTGGATTTCCGCTACAAACTCCGGGAAAGCCGCCGTCCTCCGGTCGGAAATAGTCCCCGCGGAAGTTGTCACACTGTTTACAGTCCGGCGGGGAAAAGGAGCCGCGCCCTTTCGGTTCCGCTCCACAGCAACGCGCCACGTCTTTTCCAACTACAAACTGTAGTTTGGGTATGTAACTGGGTCCGAATGACGAACATCGTAACTTATAATATAAATCACAAAAGACAAAGGTGAGATTTCAACCTTACAATAGATAAGTGCAGGGGGTGTACATGGAAAAAGTGTCGACTAAAAAAAGTCATAAATTGCTAAAACGAGGAAAAACAACAGTAATGCTGGTAAATAAGGGTTTACCGCTTTAAGAGCAAGATCTGGGGCCGGACTCTGATTGGTTGGTAGGGAGGGGGGAGGAAGTTGTTGTGTGGCGCGAACGGTATTGGGAGCTCCGCGCAAGTGAAAGGAAATGTTATCACTAAGAACTGTGATATATTGGACCTATGTCAACGTTTTGTGCAGCTGTGAAGAAGGATTAAATGCGTTTCCAGAGAGAGAAGACGGCGTCCTCGCCATTTTCAGACGAAGTGAACTATTGAACCGTGTTGGGTTGTGCTCCGGAGTTTAGCTAGCTAGCTAGCACCAGGCAGTGACGGACAGCGCCAGCGAACTTCGGCCCTGGATCCGAAATAAATTCGGTTCCCCTGTAACTTCCGGCGAAGGTAGTCAGAAGACGGAGACAGGACAAGTAACAATTAGCATAATGACAACACACAAAAACAAACAAAGACAAAATGATAGGAATACATAGTGTAAACTATTAATAAGACACGTTAGTCCCTAGCTAACGGGTCTGACCCTTAAGCTGAGCGGTTAGTGATGTCGCCTTGTGGTGCAGTACACCTCGTATCGAATCCCGCACCGGGCAAGAAAATAACCTGTTACATTGGTGGCAGCGGTGGGATCCGGAAGTGCGCAGATCCTCAGAAGTCTCTTCGGAGCGCGGGAATAACAAAGCGCGATGGCGCGCTTCCGGGGAGGGTGACGGGTGTAAACTACTAATGCCCCTAGCTAACGGGTCTGACCCTTTAGCCGAGCGGTTAGTGACGTCGCCTTGTGGTGCAGTACACCTCGTATCGAATCCCGCACCAGGCAAGAAAATAACCGGTTACAATAGGGTTGCTGTTAGAACTCTTTTTTGTCAGTAGCATTAATTATTTTCTTCTAAAATATTGTGGCGAGCCGGCGTGGAAGAATGACTCGGGAGGCAGAGATCACAACTCCGGTGCCCCATACAGGTCGGGGCACCCCGGGAGGGCTCTTTAATTTACACACCGGCCAGAACAGACAACACAAGACATTCCCTCTGGCGACGTCAGTCTGAGTATTGTTTTTCCAGGGTCCTAAGTTCAGGCAGTCAGTAACAAGTCCTCTACTCAGTCCGAGTCAACCCCCAAACAACAGCAACACAACTGGACATGAACAAGACACTCGAACCTGCAAAAATATAACACAAACAACAATCCCAACTCGGCATTAACAGTCCCGTGAGTCCTTGCGCTCCCCAAGCGCAGCTCCACCGACAGTCAGAGCAACCACATCCCCCGGTCGCGTGTTTGTGGACCATAGGATGGTTAGGGCAGAGGCTGCAATTCCGCTATTTGGCAGCAGGGGGTAGTCCAATAGTAGTTACGAATAAGTAACGTGGCCTATATGCTACGGAGCTAAGCTAGCCAGGGCTAGCGCTAGAATAGCTACACTAGCAGCTCAAAGACTAAACATCACACACGCGTCAAAACAGAATGAATAACACACACACATCACAGAAATGTGTTTAACTAACGTTAGTGTGAAATACGTTACAATATACGTTACGTCTGCTTGAATTCAGCGATAAGTCCACCGAAATATTTGGCTAGAATGCCAGCTGTCTGTCTACAGAGTGAAGCCTACGTCACATTTCAGTACGCGGACATTCTGGGGACACTCCCCCTGATGCCAAATAGCGGAATTGCAGCCTCTGCCCTAACCATCCTACGGTCCACAAACACGCCCCCCGGTCGCTAACCTGAGGGGTCAGTCGCCCTCGACGACCCCATCAACCAACACACAGTTCCCAAAATGTGCAGGGTGCCACTGCTGGCGAACAGACCGCCCAAAGCACCATGTGTCATAGGCCCTTTTCTGGCGCACTCCGGAGCCGGCCCGGGCCCGGTGGGTGCGGGAGTCGACTCGCAGCAGTGCAATGCACGTGCAGCTCCACGTTTCGTCAACAGCCAGGCCAGTAGAACTGCTCCCTGCGGCGGTGGAAGGCCTTGGCGTTCCCGCAGTGCCCCGCCCCCACCGAGCCATGGACCGTCTGCAGAACCTGGGGAAGGAGCACACGGGGCACAAATAGCTGCAGGAGGTCGTTCCCTCGTCCGGGAGCTTGCCACCTCTGGTACACCAACCCGTCGTGGAGCTCAAAGTTGCCCCATTGAGAGTGGTCGGCCTTTACCTCGGGCTGACACCTCTGCACACCGCTGCCCCATCTCCAGCCAGCCCCTCACCAGCGCCAGGGCCATATCTGCCTACTGCAGCTGCCTCAGTAACAGCCGGCACTCCAATGCTGCACCGGGACTACGTACCTGCTCAGCGGCTGGCTCGCCGGTCCCTTGTAACAATCGAAATCGGCTCTGCCCGGTTTCTTATTGTGGATGTAACTTGATACTCATCCTCATAATTGTGGACGTAACTTGTTACTCATCCTTATAATTGTGGACGTAACTTGATATGTACAACTTGAAACTTTTCACCTGTTTGCTGGTAGGGGCAGGTGAACATTTGTCTCCAATTCTGCGCATGTCGTGGACATTTATCCATGGTAACTCTTGCAGGCATCTCGAAAAATATTTGTCAGTAGTGCTATTGACAATGGCATAGACAAGTTTCCACGCCAACAAACAGGAAACTGGTATGCCCGCTGCAGTAGAAACTGGAAGTCAGTGGACTACAGTTATGTACAGAGCCGATTGGGAGGCGAACCTTTAGATGTACTTCGTGTTCTTCTTCTTTTGCTTCTCAACTCAAGAGTAGAGTAAGGTTTAGGTTACACGTGGCCTCTGTGCTGTTCATGTATGATCGGTGAACATGGTGCCGTGGAGACCTGGCATCGTACGGTCGATGTATGTACTACGGAATAAAGTAGCAGTGTGGAAATCTTCATCTCGTTGTCCGTCGACTCTGAACTAATCAGCCATCCCGGGGCTCTTGCTAACTAGCCACATGCTGCTAGCTCTCTCCACCTACACCAGCCCAATGTTAATGGCGCCCGATGAGGGGCCTTATGACCCCGTTTACACTTGGTTTTAAAATGCGTTTTTGTTTTTTGCGATCGGATCACAAGTGGACGGCGCTAAATCCAAGTGTGAACGACCACCAAAACGTTTTGTGAACCGGTTACTCACACCACTTGCCGAGGTGGTCTGGGACGCATTTGGCCACATGGCTTTTGTACTGTAAACGCTAATGCGTCCTGATGCGTCCCCGACAAGGACGTAACAAGAAATCTTCTTCTTCGGAGTAAAGAAATCTGATCACAAGTGGTCAGCAGGACACATTTGGAGACGCATGGTAGACATGGGTGTAAATGGCGACGTGTCTCACTGTCCACCTGTGATCCGATCACCCAAAACGCATTTGAAAACCAAGTGTAAACAGGGTCTATGATGATAGAGGAGGGTTACAATGTCCCAACATGCTGTGGTATTACTGGGCCGCTCAATTAAGAACATTGCATAAGCAGCGGCTTTATTTTCTAAGGACACTGAGGAGAGCTAATTTGTCCCAGCCGCTGCTGGTGCCCTTCTATCACTGCTCCACAGAAAGCATACTCACTCATGACATCTTAGTGTGGCATGCCAGCTGCACTGTGGCTGATAAGAAAGCTCTGCAGAGAGTGATTAAGTCAGCACAGAAACCCATTGGCACACAGCTACAGTGGTGCTTGGAAGTTTGGGAACCCTTTAGAATTTTCTACATTTCTGCATAAATATGACCAAAAACATCATCAGATTTTCACACAAGTCCCAAAAGTAGATAAAGAGAACCCCAATTAAACAAATGAGACAAAAATATTACACTTGGTCATCTGTTTATTGAGGAAAATGATCCAATATTACATATCTGTGAGTGGCAAAAGTATGTGAACCTTTGCTTTCAGTATCTGGTGTGACCCCCCCCCTCCTCCCTGCTGTTGATCAGTCCTGCACATCGGCTTGGAGGAATTTTAGCCCATTCCTCCGTACAGAACAGCTCCAACTCTGGTGAGTTTCCTCACGTGAACTGCTCGCTTCAGGGCCTACGACCACAAACATCAGCAAGGACTCATCTCACCCAGGCAACCAGCTTTTCACTCTGCTGCCCTCTGAGAGGCGCTATAGGCCTTTCAAGACCCACGCTTCCAGACTTTTGAACAGTTTCTACCCGAGTGCCATTAAAGAACTGAACTCTGTTAACCAGCTCTAAGGCTGCAATAATATCGTGAAGCTGTGCAGTAACACCTGTACATTTTGGCATGTCCAGATCAGAAAGACAGTAGACAAATGTGAGCCATGCCAGAAACACAGAACACAATACTGATCTAGACCACAGTCCTGGGCCCGCCATGACAAAAGGTGGGGATGGAATTGTTTTCGAGTGGTCAAAAAAAGATACCTGGTTATTGTGGACTGCTTTTCGAGGTACCTTGAGGTAGCAGAGCTCGGGGGTCACATATGCTGAGGCTACCATTCAAGCTGTGAAGGAGGCCTTCGCTCATCATGGATATCCAAAGACTGTAGTATCCGACAACGGGCCACAGCTCTTGTCAGAGACATTCAGAACATTTGCACAAGAGAGCAGCTTCAGTGGATGAGGTCAAGGCTGGATTACGGACCGGGCATGCCGGGCGAGGGCCCCGGGGCCCCAAAAGGTCAGGGGGCGACGCTGTGAGCTGCTATTCTCATCTCTCGTTTGTTTTGTGATTCAAAATTGTGTTGTACTTTGTAGTCACCACCCGAATCCCATGATGATCGGCGTGGCGTCGACTACCATGCTGGGTATTTGCATTAGTTTTACATTTAACAACGTTTAGTATTGTTTGTCTGACGGGGCAGAGGGAGAGGGGCAATGGATGTGCGTGTGCCCCGGGGCCCCCTGGTGGGTTAATCCGGCCATGGACGAGGTAATTTTTAAATAAGAGCAAGGTATCCGAGGGTAGCAATGGGGGAATTGGGAGGCCTGTGTACACGTCAACAGAGAGACACACGATCGGTGAGCTGTCTTGTGATACACACTGCCACTGCCAGCGGTAGATTGTTGCGGTTAGCTTTTGGTGCACAAGAAAACTTGTGGGGTAACACGGCGGGGGAGGAAGACGGTCTCGATCTGGTAAACTACACTGTCGATCTATAACCTACTCTGTTAGAATCGACCCGACTCACTGCGTCAACTGATCTGGTAGACTGCAAACCCACACCGAAACTGTACCTAGCAAGGGAATTGCCTGCGAGCCACTGCGCTGTGAGTCCCTGGTGTAAAACCCGCTGTAAGCAACCGCCTATATTCCCGCATGAGACAGCGGCTGTCCACCTTCAGCGGGTTGGGTTGGGCCCCAGAAGGAGGGCCGGTGATCTGAAAATACAAATCTCTGCTCTTCACAGAACCGAGCCAGCCAGCGGTTCACAGAAAATGGCCTTACTATAAGTCTCGCCATTACCCCCCCTCATGGGCAAAGGACCGGATCGAATAAACTGGTTCCGACTCATCTTTCTAGTCAGGTGACGAGTCCTGGCTGTGTTTTTCTTTGTGCGACGTCTGGTTATCTCATCCTAACCGTCGTCGGACCTGAATGAGAATGTTGCCGTAGTGTGCACTTCGTGTGCCTCGGTACCCTGTTTCTGCCTGCATGCTGCCAGCGCCCTGAGATGAGCTTCAGAACACATGGGCACTCTCACAGAGCCCAGCAACGGGTGAACACAGTGCAGAACACACAGGCTTATTGGGGGAGTTGATCTTGTTTTAAGTCTCATAACATTTTTCTATTCCACTGACAGATGTTGTTGCTTGCTCCCAGAATTGTGTACTTGTATCTTGACCATTGGACTTGTATCAAGACCTCTACTCTTAAAAGAAAGATAATCTCAGCTCAGCCTTTTTTCTTTTAAGATTTATTTTCCTGTTTAGGGAAAATTCCTTATAACAAGTCTTCCATCCATCCATCCATCCGTTATCCAAACCGCCTATCCTGCTCTCAGGGATGCTGGAGCCTATCCCAGCACTCACTGGGCGGCAGGCGGGGAGACACCCTGGACAGGAGACACCCTGGACAGGAGACACCCTGGACGGGCCGACTGGCCATCACACACACACACACACACACACATTCATACCTAGGGACAACTTAGTATGGCCGATCCGCCTGACCTACATGTCTTTGGACTGTGGAAGGAAACCGGAGAACCCAGAGGAAACCCACGCAGGTTGGACTACCCCGGGGCTCGAACCCAGGACCTTCTTGCTGTGAGGCAACCATGCTAACCACTGCACCACCATGCTGCCTATAATATAATAAGACTATCTACTACTACTATTTTCAGCTGCTCCCGTTAGGGGGCGCCACAGAAGATCATCCGTTTCCATCTCTTCCTGTCCTCTGCATCTTCCTCTGTCACACCAACCACCTGCATGTCCTCCCTCACCACATCCATAAACCTCCTCTTTGGCCTTCCTCTTCTCCTCTTCCCTGGCAGCTCCATATTCAGCATCCTTCTCCCAATATACCCAGCATCTCTCCTCCACACATGTCCAAACCATCTCCATCTCGCCTCTCTTGCTTTGTCTCCAAACCGTCCAACCTGAGCGGTCCCTCTAATATACTCCTTCCTAATCCTGTCCTTCTTCATCACTCCCAATGAAAATCTCATCATCTTCAACTCTGCCACCTCCAGCTCCACCCTATAAGACTATAACAAGTCTTATAGTTACAAAACAAGTGTACTTCCTTGAAACATGCACTGTTACCATCAGTGGGGGTAGGAGGGGAGTTCTGCAAGCGATAACTTGACGTGAGCATCGTGAGACTTCACGCAAACCAACATAACCTTGATAAGCTGGTCTTTCACGCAACTTAGACTAGCGCCTCTGCCATAGAAGGGAGGCCTTATAATAGAGGAGAGTGAAGTCAGGATGTAAATATTTGGAAGGCGAGAGAGAGCGGGGGAGATTTAATGGGTGACGTGGGCCGGGCCAGAGGAGCGTTTGGTAAAAAAAAAAAAAAGGGGTTTCTTTCAGCCGGCGGGTGGGACTCGCACGCCGTCTGCGTCGCGCCCTGCCGAGCAAACAGAAATTATTAAATCATTTTCTTTTTTCCCCCGTGACTCAAGAGTTTTATCCTACAGTATTTACACCAGAAACACTGAGCTCACTCAGCCAGCCAGCCGGGTCAAAGAGGCCTCTGTCGTCTCTACCCGGAGTATTCGGGTGGTGGCTCCACCGGTAGGAGAGTACAGGGCTGATTGATCTTTTCCTTGTTGCTAATTATGCGAGTTTCGCAGTTTTCTCCGTCAGCCTGGTTTTCTAGCCTGCGCCGGACGAATACGGCCTTAAAAACCATATTGAGGTGTGGGCTCAGCACCTGGAGGGGGCGCTCTCTCGGCGGATTATTTCTACTTGCTATGTTCTCAGTGTGTGGGCTCGGGTGAGGAGCTCGGACGTCCAGAGGGAGCTCGGAGTAGAGCCGCTGCCGGTTGAGGTGGTTGGGGCATCTGATCAGGACGCCTCCTGGGCTCCTTCCTTTGGAGGTTTACCGGGCACGGCCAACTGGGAGGAGACCCCGGGGCAGACCCAGACCTCGCTCCATGTCCAATCTGGCCTGGGAACGTCTTGGGGTACCCCAGGAGGAGCTGTCCAATCTGGCCTGGGAACGTCTTGGGGTACCCCAGGAGGAGCTGTCCAATCTGGCCTGGGAACGTCTTGGGGTACCCCAGGAGGAGCTGTCCAATCTGGCCTGGGAACGTCTTGGGGTACCCCAGGAAGAGCTGTCCAATCTGGCCTGGGAACGTCTTGGGGTACCCCAGGAGGAGCTGTCCAATCTGGCCTGGGAACGTCTTGGGGTACCCCAGGAGGAGCTGTCCAATCTGGCCTGGGAACATCTTGGGGTACCCCAGGAGGAGCTGTCCAATCTGGCCTGGGAACGTCTTGGGGTACCCCAGGAGGAGCTGTCCAATCTGGCCTGGGAACGTCTTGGGGTACCCCAGGAGGAGCTGTCCAATCTGGCCTGGGAACGTCTTGGGGTACCCCAGGAGGAGCTGTCCAATCTGGCCTGGGAACGTCTTGGGATCTCCCAGGAGGAGCTGTCCAATCTGGCCTGGGAACGTCTTGGGGTACCCCAGGAGGAGCTGTCCAATCTGGCCTGGGAACGTCTTGGGGTACCCCAGGAGGAGCTGTCCAATCTGGCCTGGGAACGTCTTAGGGTACCCCAGGAGGAGCTGGAGGGCGTTGCTGGGGAGAGGGACGTCTGGGGCGCCCTACTTAGCTTGCCGCCACCGTGACCCCACCCCGGAGGGGCGGCTGAAGACGAGATGAATGTTCTCAGGAGTTACAAGCGCTCTGCAGAGCTTCATCGAACAGTCACGAAGCAGGACATCAGACACGAAGCACCACGACACAGAGAGGCGGCGACAGACACACAAGTTTCACTTTATTACCGGGCATCGGCCTCATGCACAGACACAAAATTCAGTAGAGTCGGCGTTTTACCGCCGCGACCAAAGATGCGAGCGGCGCTCCTTCGTCCGACAGGAGCCAGCTGTGGGAAGCTCCACTTTAAATACAACAAAAAACCGTATGCGACCGATGATTTTCCCCACTGACGAAGCCACAAGCGAGCGCCGCCGGGTCATAAAGGCCTCGAGCGGAGCCGCGCGGGGCTTCGTGAGCGGGACCGGGTTCGGTCAAACATGTTCGGTCGCATTCAGGAAAAGGAGGCACAGCCTCTCTCGGACACATTTTTAAAAAAAAACAAAAAAATCACCCGGACCAAAACAAGTGCACACACAGAAGCGGACCGGGTGGTCAAGACGACCGCCGATAGGCCGCCACGGGGATGCATCTGCACAGGCACGTTTCTCCTGCACTCACAAACCTGAAGCGGAGAACAGACTGGTTTTATAGAAGCTGGTTTTGAGCCACACAACACAACACAACACCGCACAGCTCTGGACAAGAGGTTACAGCAACCAAGGAAACAAACGAGGGGGGAAAAAAACAACTAAAACGGTGCGAAATCAACTTGCCTTTCTGCAAAACAAAAACAACAAACGAGAAAAAAAACAACAAATTACGCTCGAATGTCATTCAACAATTCATGTGTGTGTGTGTGTGTGTGTGTGTGTGTGTGTGTGTGTGTGTTGACGGTCACGTGGGACCGAGTAACAAACAGCAGCATCCACAGAATATGAGGGGGGGGGGGGGGACAAATAACCTCCTTGTTTTTCCTTTTTCTCCACCTATTTCCTTTCCCTACATGCCATTTTTCAAGTTCCCGGTGTGGTGGTGTGGGGGTGGGGGGGGTGGGGTGGGGGGCTGAAGTCTCAAAGTCTTTCCCAGCATGCTTTGAGGCTGAAGGCAGGGGGGACACTCTGAACAGGTCGTTGTTTCGCAAGCTGGGTCTGATTTTTGTAGCTTTTCCCCCCCGTCGTGCGTATCGGTTATGACGTCATTACTCAGCCGGCCGGACTCGTCTTATGGGACAAGTGAGCAGCAGTGTTAAACGTGTCCTTTAAACAACAACCCCCCCCCCCCCCGTGTCTCGGTCAGACTGTGTCCATGACTGTCCATCATCTATGACTCCGCTGTGGTGCTGGCCGGCTAGTTTATGGACGTCACGATAAGTACAGGCTGCTACTTCCTGCAGGCTGAACCAGGAAGTAGATCAGCAACGTCCTCCACCCTCGATCATAATGGACATCTCACATCATATCTTTTTTTTGGGGGGGGGGGCTTTTTCTCCCCACTTGTATCCGGACAATCACCCCACTCTTCCGAGCCGTCCCGGTCGCTGCTCCACCCCCTCTGCTGATCCGGGGAGGGCTGCAGACTACCACATGCTTCCTCCATTACATGTGGAGTCGCCGGCCGCTTCTTTTCACCTGACAGTGAGGAGTTTCACCAGGGGGACGTAGCATGTGGGAGGATCACGCTATCCCCCCCCAAACAAGCGTCCTGACCGACCAGAGGAGGCGCTAGTGCAGCGACCAGGACACATACCCGCATCCGGCTCCCCACCCGCAGACACGGCCAATTGTGTCTGTAGGGGCGCCCGACCAAGCTGGAGGCAACATGGGGATTCGAACCGGCGATCCCCGTGTTGGTAAGCAACGGAATAGACCGCCACTTCCAAATACCTGGTTTAGATAACTGGGTTAAACTGGACTTGTGGAAACATGTCCGATGCTCCTGTCCAGTTGTCCCATAAGACACCGCTGTAAAGCTGAGTCCAGCGGGGGTCCATGTCCAGCAGCTACCGCATGAAGCCGGTGAATAAAACACCGGGGCCGACAAACACCGGGGTCGACAAACACCGGGGCCGACAAACACCGGGGTCCACAAACACCGGGGCCGATAAACACCGGGGTCGACAAACACCGGGGCCGATAAACACCGGGGCCGACAAACACCGGGGCCGATAAACACCGGGGCCGACAAACACCGGGGCCGACAAACACCGGGGCCGATAAAACCGGGGCCGATGAACACCGGGGTCGACAAACACCGGGGCCGATGAACACCGGGGTCGACAAACACCGGTGCCGATAAACACCGGGGCCGATAAACACCGGGGCCGATAAAACCGGGGCCGATGAACACCGGGGTCGACAAACACCGGGGCCGACAAACACCGGGGCCGACAAACACCGGGGCCGATAAAACCGGGGCCGATGAACACCGGGGCCGATGAACACCGGGGTCGACAAACACCGGGGCCGACAAACACCGGGGCCGACAAACACCGGGGCCGACAAACACCGGGGCCGATAAAACCGGGGCCGATGAACACCGGGGTCGACAAACACCGGGGCCGACAAACACCGGGGCCGACAAACACCGGGGCCGATAAAACCGGGGCCGATGAACACCGGGGTCGACAAACACCGGGGCCGATGAACACCGGGGTCGACAAACACCGGTGCCGATAAACACCGGGGCCGATAAACACCGGGGCCGATAAACACCGGTGCCAACAAACACCGGGGCCGATAAACACCGGGACCGATAAACAATGGGGCCGACAAACACCGGGGCCGATAAAACCGGGGCCGATAAACACCGGAGTCGACAAACACCGGGGCCGATAAACACCGGGGCCGATAAACACCGGGGCCGACAAACACCGGGGCCGATAAACAATGGGGCCGACAAACACCGGGGCCGATAAAACCGGGGCCGATAAACACCGGGGTCGACAAACACCGGGGCCGATAAACACCGGGACCGATAAACAATGGGGCCGATAAACACCGGGGCCGATAAACACCGGGGCCGATAAACACCGGGGCCGATAAACACCGGGGCCGATAAACACCGGGGCCGACAAACACCGGGGCCGATAAACACCGGGGCCGATAAACACCGGGGCCGACAAACATCGGGGCCGATAAACACCGGGGCCGATAAACACCGGGGCCGATAAAACCGGGGCCGATAAACACCGGGGCCGACAAACACCGGGGCCAATAAAGACCGGGGCCGATAAACACCGGGGCCGACAAACATCGGGGCCGATAAACACCGGGGCCGACAAACACCGGGACCGATAAAACCGGGGCCGATAAACACCGGGGCCGACAAACACCGGGGCCGATAAAGACCGGGGCCGATAAACACCGGGGCCGATAAAGACCGGGGCCGATAAACACCGGGGCCGATAAAGACCGGGGCCGACAAACACCGGGGCCGATAAACACCGGGGCCGACAAACACCGGGACCGATAAAACCGGGGCCGATAAACACCGGGGCCGACAAACACCGGGGCCGATAAACACCGGGGCCGACAAACACCGGGGCCGATAAACACCGGGGCCGATAAACACCGGGGCCGATAAACACCGGGGCCGACAAACACCGGGGCCGACAAACACCGGGACCGATAAAACCGGGGCCGATAAACACCGGGGCCGACAAACACCGGGGCCGATAAAGACCGGGGCCGATAAACACCGGGCCCGATAAAGACCGGGGCCGATAAACACCGGGGCCGACAAACACCGGGGCCGACAAACACCGGGACCGATAAAACCGGGGCCGATAAACACCGGGGCCGATAAACACCGGGGCCTATAAAGACCGGGGCCGATAAACACCGGGGCCGATAAAGACCGGGGCCGATAAACACCGGGCCCGATAAAGACCGAGGCCGACAAACACCGGGGCCGACAAACACCGGGGCCGACAAACACCGGGACCGATAAAACCGGGGCCGATAAACACCGGGGCCGACAAACACCGGGGCCAATAAAGACCGGGGCCGATAAACACCGGGGCCGATAAAGACCGGGGCCGATAAACACCGGGCCCGATAAAGACCGAGGCCGACAAACACCGGGGCCGACAAAACAGCGCTAGAGATGTGGAGACGTCCAGTCGTCCCTTTACAATCTGAGGATTGTTCCAGGGACGGTCGTTGGCCATCAAATCGTTTTCATTGTACTCGGCTTTTTCCTTCAGCAGACGACCCGACACTAAGTAATACTTCGAGGACGGAGGTGTACTACTGTCGAGTACTGCACAGTACGACGCAAACCCATTTTCGCACGGCTCGTATCCAGGGGACAAAATGAAACAAAGGCCCCATTCACATTTGCATCTCCGGGCTCGACAACCGAAGTCCCGGACTGGAGTCGCTCACGCTGCGAGTCCGTGCACACACACGTTTAAAAGACAACACGTGGACGAACGAGTGAAAGGATTCGCCGCTGTGTCTACAGCGCTGCCAGTACGTCTGGAAAAACAGCAAATTTGCTCTCAACACAATTCTCACATTTCCGATATCGCGAGGGTAAACGTGATCCCCACTGAACCAATAGAGAGGCGACCCCTTCCGGTTTTGTTCCCCTCCCGAGAGAAGCTGGACGAGACAGGCTTTCTCATCCTCCCTGGCAGCGAACGTACTGGTACTGCAGCGGGTTCGGAGGGGGCAGCCGGGAATCGCCGCAGCCGGGACGCGAACCCGGGTCTCCCGCACCACGGGCGACTACGTTAACCAGTCGTCTAAAGGGTCCGACTCGCTAGTCTAGTTACACGTGCACGTTACAGTACCATAAAAGAATCTGCTTTCAAACCCAAAGAGAATTTTGCCTCAGCTGAACCAGGATCTGCCACCGCCGCCATTGTTTTGAAGGGGAATTAAATGTTCAGTGAGCGTTGACTCAACCTGCAGGTGTCGAATCCCGTTACCGTCCACGCTCCAGTCGTGGCTACCCGTTTCTAGCAGGACTTGCCCCTCCTGTTCTTTATCGGACCGAGTGTGAACTTGGACCGGATTCAGCACTGAAACGGGGAGCGACAGCCATCGTTGGGTTTGGTGTGAACGGGGCCTGAATGTCAGCCGGTATATGTGGACCATTAGAGTTGTGTCTGCTGTAACGAGGAGCTAAACCAGACTGGCCTGCACCAGATGGGACCAGATGGACGTCATGGACGCATCTTTCTGTAGTGAAACGGGCCAAAATATCCCACCTACGATTTCACCCCAAAAAAAAAGCACTTTACTGAAAATATTCCATAAATGATAAATTACAAAAAATTACAAAAATATTATTCATATATATTATCAAAATAGTTATATTACTAAAATAGGGCTGTGGGGGCCGAACGGAAACACATTGCCATGATTTGTCACCTGTTCACCATTCTCATCAGGAGAGTTTCAGTCTCTTAATCCTTTAATGGTCTTCAATGAAACAGAGTTAATTGCGTTTGCTGAAAATGTTCTTTCGAACAAATTAACTTCTCCTTTTTTCCTGCTTGGTGAAGTTTGCCGATGGCCGACTCTGCTCAACTCCTGCCGGTCCTCTGCTGTCTTCTCCGGTTGGTTTCGACTACGATCAGAAAAGAAAAAACGACACAATGAGGAGTTTGAGAGTTGGCACACATGTCTCCCAATCACTGTTTACAATTTGATTAAAGCGTTAGAACATGAAGGGACGCGGCCGAATCCGGGTCACCCGCACTGTGCAAACCAGTCAACTAGACCAGTGGTTCTCAACGTTTTTGGGGTCCTGGACCCCCTGCGCATTTGTGATCTACCCTGAGGACCCCTCCACCTGATCTTGGGGGAGGGGGTTGCAATTTGATAGAAACAGTAGAAACTGCATTTTAAATTGCATTATAGCATTTATTCACTCTGGGGCAAAAATAAGAGCTTTCAGTTGTAACTTAGATATAGTTAACAAAACAGAATTCTTATGCAGTAACTTTCAGATATATGTAACAACACAGAATATGTATTCAGTAACTTTCAGATATATGTAACTAAACAGAATATGTATTCAGTAACTTTCAGATATATGTAACAACACAGAATATGTATTCAGTAACTTTCAGATATATGTAACAACACAGAATATGTATTCAGTAACTTTCAGATATATGTAACAAAACAGAATATGTATTCAGTAACTTTCAGATATATGTAACAACAGAATTTTTATGCAGTAACTTTTAACAATGCAAACGGGAGCGAGATCTCTTATCAAAATACAACAAATTACACTTGTGAAACAGATGTAATTAGAGAAAAAAGTCCTGTTACCCTTCATAGTTTAGGTAGATAAAGGTCTCCGTCACATTTGAGTAAAATAATCCTATTTCTATAAATGTCATAGGATCTTTTTTTAAAGATATTTTATTTTCACGGACCCCTTGCAATTACACCACGGACCACTAGGGGTCCGCGGACCCCCGGTTGAGAAACACTGAACTAGAGGGTCCGACCCATTAGCCACGGGCTAGCGAGTCCAGTAAATCGTGGTCGTTACAAGCACATAGTGGCTGTCTGCGCCACGTCTGCCATTGTTTGGGTCAGAATTTGTTGTTCACTTCATTACTTGCAAATGAGAAAACCAGCCGATGCCACGTTGCTTTCACTTCCTTTTGAGGCTTTCACACGAATGACGTTTCTCTAAAAACGTTTAAAGAGACGTTTGTGTTTCTGTGACGTGTACTTACAGGGAATACATTGCACCTGCGGCTCCTCCCACTGTCCGTCTGCTCTGCAGCGAACCACCGGCAGGTGGCGCTGGGTGAAGCCGGCGTGGCACTGGTAGCGGATGATGGAGTTTACCGGGTACCGCTCCCTCCGGTTCCCATACATGCTGGCGTTTTCCACCTCTGGCGGGGCACCGCATAAGACTGAGGAGAGAGACACGACGACATGGAATCATTTTAACTTGTTAAATTAATTAAGTCTCCTTTATCAATGCCCTTGGGGGGAAGTCGGTTACTGCAAATTAACCCATGTGATCTGTGTAGCTAGGAGCAGTGGACTGCCGCCTTCATGCTGCGCCCCGGTCAGGGGCACAGACAGGAGTATAAACCCTAACATGCGTGTTTCTTTCTGACGGTGGGGGAAACCGGAGCGCCCGGAGAAACCCACCACAGACGTGGGGAGAACATGCAAACTCCGCACAGAGGACGACCTGGGTCGGACAACCCCGGGGTTCGAACCCAGCACCTTCCTGCTGTGAGGCGACAGCGCTAACCACAGGGCCACCGTGCCGCCCAACCCCCATTTCACAGGGGTTGTCCATCACTAATGTGGACATTAAAGACTCTGCCGTAGCATTTTCCCTCCCCTAACCTTTAGCTACCACAAGTGACTTGAGGTTGTACTTTTTAACAGCTTCACTATGGTTTCTGTTCATGTACAGCAGATTCAACTATGCAGATTTGACCTGTTTGTGATTTGATTATTATCCCAGAAAGCTGAATCAGTTCATCGGGACTCAACATTGGTTGGGAGAAACGTTTCATCCCTCATCCAAATGACCTCTTCAGTCTCCGCTGACTGCAGGCATCCCCACCCTTATAAACAATATAGTGGCATAATGACCGAAAACAACGATTGGTTTCATATGCAAATTGTCATGACCATTAACTAGAGTTACAATGGCCATGTGTACTAGTCACAGAGGATTGGGGAATAGCTGCATTCACATTACTGTGAGATAGTGACAGATGTACTCTTTCATCAAACCTGAAGTACTCATCATCATCAGTGGAAGATGAGATGACTCTCATCATCCACTGGAGCACCAACTAGGAGTCATCAGGATGCTGTACCACCGAGCTGACAACGTCCCCACCGACACAGCGGCCGGGGAAGGGGAGAAATCCCACATTAAACAGGCCCCGGTCAAGTGTGGTTCTCCTAACTGGGCGTTTGTCAAAGCCAGGAAGACGTCCAAACAGTGCACCAGCCGACTGAAGAGAGGAGAAGGACAACAGCTGCCTAAGTGTAAACCAGTGGTGATTCCGTATGTGGCGGGGGTGTCGGAACAGTTGAGACGTGTATTTCCCAAACACTGCGTCTCAGTTGCTTTCAAACCCCAAAACACGCTGCTCCAAAAATGGGTCCACCCCAAGGACCGGGTGCCCCCGGCACAAACAGAGCAGTGTAGTGTATGCTGCAAAGTGCCAGGAGGATTACTGTGACGTGTACACCGGGGAAACTAAACAGACGCTGGCCAAGAGGATGACACAACTCAGGAGAGCCAACACGTCAGGCCAGGACTCCACAGTCTACACCATCTACACAGGCTACACCATCTACAGGCCAGTGGCTACTCCTTCAAGGATGAGGATGTGCACATCCTTGATAGGGAGGAACACTGGTTTCAACGGGGAGTCAAAGAGGCCATCAATGTGAAGAGGGAAGGACCATCCCTGAACCGGGGGGGGGGGGCTAAGAGTACATCTGTCACCATCTTACAATGCTGGGACTGCAACTATCCCCCAATCCTCTGTGAGTAGTACACATGGCCATTGAAACTCTAGTTAACGGTCACGGCAATTTTTATATGAAAGCAGTCGTTGTTTCCAATCGTTATGCCACTGTATTGTTTATAAGGGTGGGGACACCTGCAGTCAGTTGAGACTGACGAGGTCACTTATGCCCCTTTTCCACTACATGGTACCGGCCCAACTTGACTCGGCTCGACTCGACTCGCTTCTATGTCTTCTTTCATTACCGTAACAGTACCCCCTCTGCATTGATATTGGTACCCACTCCAGTTCTTTTGGAACCTCGACAAAGGTGGTACCAGAAAAGTGGTAACAGTTACCAAAATGCCGGTACTTTCCAGTAAGGGAAAACAAAAAAAGGGCGAGTCGAGTCGAGTTGAGCTGGTACCATGTAGTAGAAAAGGGGCATTAGATGAGTGATGAAACGTTTCTCCCAATAAACGTTGAGTCCAGATGAACTGATTCAACTTGCTGGAATTTTCTTACCTGGATTATCGAGCATGCATCCAGATTGATCACTTTCTGCTTTCTGGATTCTGCACAGAGATATATAATTTCCAAATACTTTAACAAATTGCATAATTGGACATTCTCAGGTATATAGACTCTCTTCTATAGACTCTCTCCCCCATATTTTCATAGGTTTTCCATCTTACATATCAGATTGTATTCACTGGCTTCATTTAGTAGCTGTTGGTCATGGACCGCCGCCGGACCCAGCTTTACAACGGTGTCTTATGGGACAATTGAACAGGGGCGTCAAGACATGTTTCAACAAGTCCATCCATCCATTATCCAAACCGCTTATCCTACTCAGGGTCGCGGGGATGCTGGAGCCTATCCCAGCAGTCATTGGGTGGCAGGCGGGGAGACACCCTGGACAGGCCGCCAGGCCATCACAGGGGAAGAAAACAAATGGGAATCAACAAGTCCAGTTTAACCCAATTGTAAACCACATATTTGGAAGGGAAAGTTGAAAGATATGATGTGAGATGTCCAATATGACCAATGGTGGAGGACGTTGCTGATCTACTTCCTGGTTCACCCTGCAGGAAGTAGCAGCCTATACTTACCGTAGGTAGTAGTAACCATCCATAAACTAGCCAGCCAGCACCATAGAGAAGTCACAGATAATGAACGGTCTGACTGAGACACTGGGGGGGGGGGGGGGTTTGGTGTTTAAAGGACACGTTTAACACTCCTGTTCCCTTGTCCCATAAGACACCGCTGTAAAGCCGAGTCCAGCGGAGGTCCCGTGCACAACATCTACAATATGAAGCCAGTAAGACGTATCTCGTTACGTTACGTGGGTAAAGGGACTCGTCTGCAGGGAAAGGACAGAGAGGTGGAGGTTGGGTTCGGGTACCTGGTCCCTTCTTGCAGGTGAAAGGCAGGTGGTAGTTACAGGGAACGTCGTTCCACTGGCCGCTCTCATGCCAGATCATCACCACGCAGTCTTCTCCGGAGCTGAAGTAATTGTCAGGCTGGTTCGGCCTCCAGTTGACAAATTGCTGAAGAGGGATTTGAAGTGAAGGATTACTTCTTTTTTTTGTCCTGTGTTAAATCTGACCACGTAAAATGAGTACCCGGGATTTCCCCACGATGCATCTGAACGACATCATGGGAAAGACAGAAATCTAGCCATATTTGTTGACTAAAAGGATTGGGAAAGTCAAGTTAACTTGTTAGCCTTAGCTTTCATATACTGCTAGCAAGACTGCTCTACGTAAGAGGATTTACTGCAAACTTTGAGGTAAGAATCAGCTTGCATGAACTTACTTCTTTTATTTATTTTTTATTTGTTGGGTTTTTCCCCGTTTTTCTCCCCAGTTGCACCCGGCCAATTCCCCCACTCTTCCGAGCCATCCCGGTGGCTGCTCCACCCCCTCTGCCGATCCGGGGAGGGCTGCAGACTACCACATGCCTCCTCCCATACATATGGAGTCGCCAGCCGCTTCTTTTCACCTGACAGTGAGGAGTTTCACCAGGGGGACGTAGCGCGTGGGAGGATCACGCTATTCCCCCCAGTTCCCCCTCCCCCCCTGA
Organism: Lampris incognitus; assembly: GCF_029633865.1. Lineage (NCBI taxonomy): Eukaryota > Metazoa > Chordata > Actinopteri > Lampriformes > Lampridae > Lampris > Lampris incognitus. The sequence continues at coordinate 7,674,201 of NC_079214.1, read as the reverse complement.
ACAGGCACCCCGACTGACCAGAGGAGGCGCTATAGTGCAGTGACCAGGACACATACCCACATCCGGCTTCCCAACCTCAGACATGGCCAATTGTGTCTGTAGGGACGCCCGACCAAGCCGGAGGCAACACGGGGACTCGAACCGGCGATCCCCGTGTTGGTAGCGCAACGGAATAGACCGCTGCGCTACCCGGACGCCAGCCTGAACTGACTTCTTTTAGGGAGAAATTGATCAAGGAACAATGTGATTGTGGACATGAATAATTAGAATTATATTACTGCTTATGAGTAATGACCCTACAGTATCTACACCTTGTTGTACTACAGTTGTACTACAGTTCTACTACCTCTTGATGTACTTTTAAAAAACAAATGAAGGAATGAGCATGACTGACCAGCGGCGTGCCGTCTGTCCAGCGGAAGTCGTTCTCCACCGTTTTATCGTTCAGACCAATCCACTGGTAGTCCTGCGCATTCACTGGAGGGAGAGAAAGTGTTGTTGAAGGGATGTCCTCTGTCTGGTTGTCTTTCTTTCCTTTTTCTTTATTTCTCTTCCACTCACTACCCCTCTCCATCACACACACACCCCACAAGTGCAGTATCTGGTCTTCAACTCACGGTTGACAAAGTGTTGTTCCTCGGGGGTGACGATGCTGACCAGGTGGGCGTTCAGGTCCCGGCAGCGCTGCTCCGCATCCAGCCAGGTCTGCCGCTCAGAGAAATGGAGGTAACAGTTCCCCTGAAACTTTGTCCAACCCTCCTCACACCGCTGTTCATCTGCAGCCATTTACAAAGGCCATTAGAGGTCCAATCACAAAAAAAAAAAAAACTAAATAAATTAAAAATAAGTACACACGAACACAACAGAGTTCGCACAGCGGCTGCTTCGCGTCGCGCCACACCGTCACCGAAACGTCATCGTGATCCCTTCGACACGGCTTCACCGTGACTGCCGCAGAACGCCGGTTTACACAGACATGTTCCGAGTCCAGGCCCGGTAACAGGCGCCGAACCGTTGTCATTATTCAGTGGTTATCGAGAAAGGATAGTAAAGAAAGACGGAAGGTACTGGGTGAAGAAAGAGAGAGGGGGGGGGTGAGGAATAGGTCCTGGAACAGATTCATTTCCCTCCAGATCGGATGTAACCATGTTGGATTTCGAGCGCCGAGTACCGAATTTCGGTACCGCGTAGTTGGCGCTCGGTAACCCACCAGGACACAGGTTTAACTGAACCCGGACCCTCATTCCTCCACCGCTACAGATGGGTTGGAGACCAAAGCAAAGCATCCTACTCAGGGGCGCGACGAGGGGGGTGTAGAGGGTGCAATGCAAGCAGGCGCCGCATCAACGGGGGCGCCAAAAGTACAGAGTACAGTAAACAGTTTCTGGTTATAGGCCTATTTGTTTTTTAAAAGTTGAATATTTATAAATATTATTACTTAGATGAGAATTTTGGATTAGAATTTTTAGTTACATGTTATATTTTTTTTGAGTACGGTCTTTTGGTGCCCCCGCTGATGCGGCGCCTGTGTGCACTGCACCCTCTGCACCCCCCCCCCTTGTTACGCCCCTGGTCCTACTGATGAGAAGCCTGACTCCTCATTCGTTCTGCTGTATGTGCGGGTGTTAGCGCTGCAGTGGTTTATCAGCGGATGCAGTGCTTGATGTCATGGTTCACAACCCATGTAGTGGGGGTTTTTCACCACGGTGTGGTCTTGTTCTGTGAGTCGGTGGGAAAATGAAAACGATTTTCTTCTGAAAAGGATTCACTTGGGCTACCGCCATGTGCTAATCCTCAAGAAAAAAAAACCCTCACCTTTCTATCCATCCATCCACTACCCGAACTGCTTATCCTGCTCTCAGGGTGGCAGGGATGCTGGAGCCTATCCCAGCAGTCACTGGGCGGCAGGCGGGGAGACACCCTGGACAGGCCGCCAGTCCATCACAGGGCCCACACATTCACACCTAGGGACAATGTAGTACGGCCGATTCACCTGACCTGCATGTCTTTGGACTGTGGGAGGAAACTGGAGCCCCCGGAGGAAACCCACGCAGACACGGGGAGAACATGCAAACTCCACACAGAGGACGACCCGGGACGACCCCCAAGGTCGGACTACCCCGGGGCTCGAACCCAGGACCTTCTTGCTGTGAGGCGACCGCGCTAACCACTGCGCCACCGTGCCGCCCTCACCTTTCTATTGAAGACCAAAACTAAATCGTCCCACCGACTGATAAAATGATGAGCTGAAAATAATACACAACACCTTAATATTTAGGGGGAAAATCTTACTGTCACTGACGTGATTTTATTTTATTTATTTATTTATTTGACTTTTACCCCTTTTTCTCCCCAGTTGCACTTGGCCAATTACCCCACTCTTCCGAGCCGTCCCGGTCGCTGCTCCACCCCCTCTGTCGATCCGGGGAGGGCTGCAGACTACCGCATGCCTCCTCCCCTACATGTGGAGTCGCCAGCCGCTTCTTTTCACCTGACAGTGAGGAGTTTCACCAGGGGGACGTAGCACGTGGGAGGATCCCGCTATTCCCCCCAGTTCCCCCTCCCCCCCCGAACAGGCGCCCTGACCGACCGACCAGAGGAGGCGCTAGTGCAGCGAACAGGACACGTACCCACATCTGGCTTCCCACCCACAGACACAGCCAATTGTGCCTGTCGGCACAACCGACCAAGCCGGAGGTAACACGGGGATTCAAACTGGCGATCCCCATGTTGGTAGGCAACGGAATAGACCGCTATGCTACCCGGATGCCCTGGTAATTTTACATAAGGGAGTAAATGTTGACTCTTTCCCTTCCACACTCACATTAAGCAGTTTAATTCATTCTGTGTTCACACCGAAATGACTCAACCTTGTTGTTTCTTTAAGGAAACAGCTTCTTCAGCCAACAAGAACAAACAACAACACAAATGTTCAGATTTGCAACAGTTTCTGGTGGATGAAGCTGTTCACTAATTATGTTCGGCATCAGTAGTTGTGTTCGAGAGGCTGATGTTAGTATTGTTTTTTTAGCTGAAGCTTATCCCATACCGACTGTACAGCGATCCCCTCCGTAGCTGGGCAGGCATAAGCATTTGTAAGAGTCCCCACTTTCCACACAGGTGGCTCCATTGGCACAAGGGTTGGAATGGCACACATCTACCTCTGTAAAAAAGGGGTTGGATGAGACCATTGTCTCGGCGGGGTAGGCAGGCCAGCGAGGCAAGCTGTGGGAACTGGGATAGCAGACCTTAAGAGGTGCTGGAATTAAGAGCGATCCAAGCTAGGTCTAGGGTTACGGTTGCTGTTTGGATCAGTAGAGAGTTCCAGCCGAAAGTAAGGCGTTCAAACACCATAGGGCGGGTCAGGGGTTAGCATGCATGCAGCAGAATGATGGAAGCTTAGTAGCACGGCATGACAAAAACACCGTAGGTTGAAAACGGGATGTGATTTCAACACACATGACACGGGAACCTTATGACTTGAGGGCAACACCCTAACATTCCATCTGACAACAAAGACAGGCCACCTGCAGCCAGGTGCACAAAGGATGACGAGACACAACACAACACAACACAGAACAATGCAAACACATCAGGACAGAAGGGGGGGGCATTAGTAAATCCATTCCGTCCATCCATCCATTTCATAAAACATTCTTAGCAATGAGAAGAAGGCTGAGAAGATGGTCGATAATACAACATCAGATTACAGAATGCCGGTAAACCACAAAGGAAAATGTAAACTCAAATGCACTGAAGACAAACAGAGAGATGTTACGGGAGAAGGTCCGTTAGACTGAAAATTGATCATCCAACAATGACTTCATTATCTATCAGCAAGGGGGAGGGGGAAAGTAAGAGGTCATGATTATCATCATACTCAACGAGTGTATTAAAAATCCCACCTTTTATTAACTCACCGTCCCGACAGGCCTCTCCTTGTAGCCCAGGGGGGCAATGGCACCGACTAACCCCCCCCTCAAAAGTGCATGAACCAGCACCACATGGGTTAGGTTCACATGGGTTAGAGCCACCTTTGGATGGATATAGGTAGAGAATGATGTGGTAAATAAGCTATTGTACGCAACCATTGGTAAAGGAAATCAAAATACTGTCACATTAAAACTACAATCCTGAAGATTTACTTGCAAATTAAAGTCCTTGATTCCATTTCAGTTCGAATGGATGGAATAGTCTTTTGGATTATAGATTCAAACATAAATCATTAAACGTCTTTATGCATGCTCAATAATCCAGGTAAAGAAATCACAGAAAGTTGAATCATTTCATCAGGACACAACGTTTATTGAGAGAAATGTTTCATCACTCATCTAAGTGACCTCTTCAGTCTCAACTGACTGCAGGTATCCCCACCCTTATAAACAACACAGTGGCATAACAACTGAAAACGATGTGGAAGAACGCTGGTTTGACCGGGGAGTCAAAGAGGCCATCTATGTGAAGAAAGAACGACCATCCCTGAACCGAGGGGGGTGGCCTAAGAGTACACGTGTCGCCATCTCTGTGGTTGTAACTATTCCCCAATCCTCTGTGAATAGTACACATGGCCATTGTAACTCTAGTTAATGGTCATGACAATTTGCATATGAAACCAATCGTTGTTTTCGGTCATTATGCCACTATATTGTTTATAAGGGTGGGGATACCTGCAGTCAGTTGAGACTGAAGAAGTCACTTAGATGAGTGATGAAACGTTTCTCTCAATAAACGTTGTGTCCAGATGAACTCATTCAAATTTCTGTGACTAATCATTAAACAAGTTGGATGATTCACCTGTCACTATATCAGGTACTTCCATAATGCTGGGTGTATGCATCAAGGTGACAGGAGCAGTGGTTGTAGGGGCAGCCAGTCCAACCGGAGCAAGTGGGGCAGGGGCAGAGGTCCCATAGAACTCACCAGGGGTCTCCATCACTTCAGGATCAGCCAAAGATTCTTCTGGGTGGGTTGTGCTGGCTATCAGGTCTCCCTTATCCGAAGGAGAGGGAAGTACCACAAAAGGAGAATCTCCAGAGTGCTCCCCAGAAGAGACACCACTAACTGTGGGGAGCTGTGCAGATCCACTGCCCGAGTCGAAATCGGTGCTGCTACTCCCCTCTCTGCTGTACTCCAGTGACCCCTGCCCAAACTCCATGGACAGAGTGTTTGTCGTGGCCACCTCCATTATGATGTCTCCACTCACAAATGTGATGCTCCCCTTGTCTCCACTGGAGAACTCTAGCCCAGAACTTCCGGAACCTGAACCAGATGGGAAACCTGAGCTTCCAAATCCAGATGGAAGGCCCCCACTTCCCTGTCCAGAACCATAGAGTAAAACCCCAGAGGTCTCATGCTCACCTGAGGATTGCTCTGTAAGGTCCGTGAACCTTGACTCCACAAAGGTCACACCTGAGAAGAAGCCGGAGGTCCCAGAGGCAGAGCCACTGAGATCATTGCTGGGAAGTCCACTCGTCATCCCAGATCCTGAAAAGTCTCCAGAACCACTGAACTCCAGAAGGTCTCCTCCCAGCTCCTGCTCTCTGTGGGACAGTGAGGTGGACACTTCTGCCAGTTTTCCATCAATCAGTAGGATCTGTGGGTCTCCACTGCCAGACTCTTCTCCTGACAGTCCACCAGAATGTCCTGAGGGATCGAATCCTGATGGGAGTCCACTGAACCCAGAAAACTCTTTACTAGAACCAGAACTAGTCCCCAACCCAGAGAACTCTACATGTTTTCCAAAGCTGCTAAAGGTGTCTGTGGAAGAACCACTCCCTCCTGAGGGGAACCCAGACTCTGACAGGGCCCCACTGCCACTTAACACTCCAGAGCCAGTTTCAACAGGAAAAGTGAGGATCTCCGCACTTCCCTCGCTAGTCTCCTGAGGTCCTCCTGATGCAGATCCCTGACCAGAAAGAATGGAGTCACTTCCGGAGAAAAGCACTGTGATCCCAGATCCCTCTCCACTGAACATTGATCCAGAAAGGTCACCACTTCCAAGACCTGATGCTCTGCTGGACTGCTCAGCACTCCCACTGCCAGACAGATCTGAAGAACCAGAAATATCCCCAGAGCCAGAAATGTCCTCAGTAACTGAACCATCTGCAGAAAAGGACAGGTTCCCAGAACCAGAGACATCTCCAGAACCAGAAATATCCACAGTACCCGAACCATCTGCAGAAACAGACAGGTCTTCAGAACCAGAGATATCTCCAGAACCGGAAACATCTCTAGAACTGGTTATGTCCCCAGAACCAGACAAGACTCCAGAGCCAGAAATGTCGCCGGAGGTCTGATCACCAGAGGTGCTGCTGATCGTCGACCCAGTGTCAAAATCTGCTGAGCCTGAACCAGAACCAGAGGTCTCCACAAAGATAGGTGGTGAAATGGAGGGAAGAGCTACAGAGAGATACAGAGAATAGGGGGGGCAGAGAAAATGGGAAATGGGAGGGAAAAACCCTTAATGTAAGATGAGCGATATCAAATGGACTGTAAATGTAGATACATCTTTGTGATATGAGTTTTAACGAGGAGGAGAGAATAGCTCACCTGGCCTAAACAAATCCCTTATTGATGTTAGGTTAACCAGAGCCTCCTGGATTTCTGTGATGTTCAGTCCGGTTTCATTGGCAATAAGTGAAATATCCGCTGTTAGAAATAAGGTACAGTGTTTTATAATTAAATGGGTGAAAATGATAAAAACTCATGAGCAGTTAAGTCCTGACCTCTGAAACAGTAGGCATCATATTTCTCCTGCAGGTCCGGATATCTGGTCCGGTTGAGGTTTTTATACACCATGTGAACTCCAGATCTCCCTGCCCCACACCGCACCCTCGGGTTGTTGATGGGATAACGGACACTACGGTCCACGAGCCAGCCAGGGCGGCACTTATCAAAGCCCAGTTTCCAGGCGGCATAGAGCTCTCCGGTGGAGGCCAGGGTGGCATTCTTTTCCTGACATTGGGAAAGAGCCTCATGATAGGTGAAACCTTCCTGTGAGCCCAGATGGAAAACTTCCCCTGAGGAACACGTTAAAGAGAGACATCAGGATGATGAAATAATAGAGAACAGAAATTGGGAGTATTGAAATGCCTTTTCCTTTTATGTTTCAGCTGTTTTAAAGAAGTGTGAAAATATTTTGTTTTTCTTTCTGACCTTTGAGTCCATCAATATAGCAGTACACATCATAGCGCTCATCTCCTGGCCGCAAGCCATAGGATCTGACCCCAGGGCGATCATCAAGGTCCCCAGCACACTTTTCCCGAGGTGAAACTATAGGATACCTAAGCAAGGATAAACTTTACTTGTTCAACATTGTTTTTAGGTATGTATTGCATGACTGTCTCTTCATCGGCTCTGAAAATGTCATATTTTGGGTATAATTCTACCTGACCGTCTGGTCCCGCAGCCAGCCTGCATCACACTGGTGGTAACCGGCTTCATAAGCAGCCTGCAGCTGCTCAGGTGTGGCAATGAAGGCGCCAATACTCTGACAGGCAAGCTGAGCCTCAACGAAGGTGAACGCATAGCGTCTGACGTCTGAACGGTAGTGAAACACCACTGCTAAATATGGACAAAAGGAAAAGTCTTTGGTCTTTGGTAATAACTGTGATTTTTTCCTGATCTATAATTGGGATACTGACTGTGGTATCTCGAACATATACTGATCAATCAGTTGATAATTCAAATGATTTATAAAGCCTATTTCCTACATAAAGATGCAATGCACCTTTATAGGGAAAACAGGGAAGTACCTAAAAATATACACAAAATAGGAACTATTCATAGAATACATATGAACAACATACAAGTATTATACAGAAAACACTAAAAAGATGAATATGTACCCTTGTCAGAGTAAAGGGAGAATGCATGTAGGTATTTGTATAGAAAATTTCCATCACTGACCAGTTGGTGACATCACAAAGCGGTCACTGGGTCCTCTGCCAACGTCTGGTCTGCCGGTGACCCCTTCAATGACCTCTTCGATGACCTCTGTTATGTTGGGAGGCTGGGGCAGCAGTAGCTTGTTTGGGTCCTGTGTGTAGGTGAAGTCCACACCGGTGGGTAGCTGGGTGACCAGTTCACCCACCGCCTCACTCTCGGGAGTGGTTCTGCTGATCAGCACCTTCGGGCTTGTCGTTACCGTGGCAAAGCGGTCACTGGGTCCTCTGCCAACGTCTGGTCTGCCGGTGACCCCTTCAATGACCTCTTCGATGACCTCTGTTATGTTGGGAGGCTGGGGCAGCGGTAGCTCGGTTAGGTCCTGTGTGTAGGTGAAGTCCACACCGGTGGGTAGCTGGGTGACCAGTTCACCCACCGCCTCACTCTCGGGAGTGGTTCTGCTGATCAGCACCTTCGGGCTTGTCGTTACCGTGGCAAAGCGGTCACTGGGTCCTCTGCCAACGTCTGGTCTGCCGGTGACCCCTTCAATGACCTCTTCGATGACCTCTGTTATGTTGGGAGGCTGGGGCAGCGGTAGCTCGGTTAGGTCCTGCGTGTAGGTGAAGTCCACACCGGTGGGTAGCTGGGTGACCAGTTCGCCCACCGCCTCACTCTCGGGATTGGTTCTGCTGATCAGCACCTTCGGGCTTGTCGTTACCGTGGCAACACTCAGCACACCACCTACTGATTCCGTGACAACCTCCATGCCTGAACCGCCCTCATCAGGGGATTCTGGGAATGGCAGGAGATGAAAAAGACTTCTAAAAACATACTGGGCCACGCTTTATGATGAGTGGCTGTAAATAATGATTAATAAATGATAAGACATTTCTTACAACACACTTGTTAACATCGTCAGTTGGCTTAAAAATGTTAATAAACATGTTATAATTTTTGAATAATTATTAAAAATAGTATCACAAGCTAGAGAGTTAAGTTTAGTTGCAGAGTCCTAAATGGTTAAGAATAGGAAGAAGACAGGCTAGGTACAACATTTGAAGACATAGTAATAAAATGGTTATTAACCTTTTTAAGCCATCTGCTAATGCTAACAAGTGTGTTGTTAACTGCTAGTTCCACAGTAGCTCAGCAGGTAGAGCAGGTCGTCTTGTAACTGGAGGGTTGCCAGTTCGATCTTCCGACCCCCTAACTGCTCTCAATAATCTGGTTGCTACCTTGTATGGTTGACACCACCACTGGTGGGTGTGTGTATATGCGCGTGGGTAAAATGTGAGGTGGTTGCACAGCTTTTCCAGCTGTTCTTGAATGCCAGCTTTGTTCCCAGGGCATGGAAGGGGACAGCCATCATCCCTGTCCCCAAAAGGCCCCATGCCAAAGCCATGAACGACTTCAGACCTGTGGCACTCACCTCCATTCTCTACAAATGCATGGAGAGGGTGGTCGCTGGGGAGCTTACCACTATGGTGGGCAAGAGTCTTGACCTGCTCCAGTTTGCCTACAAGGCGAAACGGAGAGTTGAGGATGCGCCAGCAACTCTTCTGGATGCACCTCGACTCTCCAAACTCATATGTCAGGATTTTGATCATGGACGTTTCGTCTGCTTTTGATACAGTAAACATAAACACACTTCTGCACCGCCTCCGAGGACACCTTCAGCACAGCACTGGTTTTCTGGATTAAGGATTTTTTTAAAGGACAGACCCCCAACATGTCAGAGTGAATGGTTTTAAATCCAGCAACACTGCTTTAAATACTGGGGTCCCACAGTGCCATCTTCTCACCCATCCTCTTCTCCATATACACAAACGAAATCACCTGCAATAGCAACGGACTGTCCCTTTTTGAATATGCTGATGACATAGCCTTGGTGGCCCGTCTGACAGACGAGCCACTCCCTGTCTACATACAGGCAGTATGTGGACACCATGGTCCTCTGATTCCGGGAGAGCTCCCTGGAACTGAACATCAGTGAGACCAAAGAGCTGTTTTGCAAGGGGCACCTGACACCCCACACCCTCTCTCTGGACCTCTCAGGCTTCAGGGCCAGGTGGTGGAACAGGTTGAGATCTTTAAGTACCTGGGTACAGAGACTGACCACCACCTGTCCTTCACACAACATGCGGACAGGGTCTACAAAAAGGCCCAACAGCACATGTTTCTCCTGAGGGGGCTGAAAGGTTTTAATGTCAGATAGGACATTTATACGGTAGTGTACCGGTCACTAATCGCTCATCGAATAAGTCCTCACGTTCCACACTGCATCCTGGTACAACTTCCCCACAGAGAAAAGCAAGAAAAAACTCCCAAGAGTCATCAAGCACGCAGCCAAAATCACCGGCACCACTCAAACCCAATTCTCAGACCTTTACAGTCGCCACTAAGGACCCTTCACACCCCCTTCACCACTCCTTCCAGCTACTCCCGTCTGGCAGATGCTTCAGAGCACCTCTGGCCAAAACCAGAACTTACAAAAACTCTCTCAGTCCCACGGCAATATCCACTTTAAACAAGGCCAAACAGACTGTCACTACTTTTAACGCACACATGCTCTTATTCATTTATGGAATCGTTTGTGTTTCAATGCAATTTCATGCGAGTCTTTCATGGGCGTATGTTTTTATGTTGTTTGTGAGCCCTTAAGACAATTTTCCATCGTCATGTGACTGACAACAAAGTTTTTCGAGCCTTGAACCAAGAACTTATAGGTGTCTTATTCCTCATCGCTATTTACAGCTGCTCTTTAACCATTAGATAAACGCTGTAGAGCTTCTTTTCTAGATCTAAGTTTTCCATTTGGACGTAGAGCTTCTCAAACCCTCTCAGTCTTATACGTAAATATGTTCATAAGTTGGTATCCCACCCAGTCAAAGCCCTGTTGTATGAAAGCTGAGTGGCTGAGCAGTGAAACTTGACTGAGCCCGAATGGCTGAAGCTCTACCTGTGTAGCAGAAGGCGTCGTAGCGGGACTCAGGGAGCGGGTATCCTGTTTGGTTGGCGTGGCGGTAAACGGTGCGCACCCCCAGCAGGCCCCCTCCACACTGAGGCCGGCGGACGTTGATCGGGTAGCGCACACTCTTGTCGGCCAGCCAGCCGGCATTGCAGACGTCCATCCCGGCCTGCCAGGCCAGGTACAGCTGGCCCGTGGTGGCCAACCGGGCACCCTGCCGAGAGCACTGCTCCTCTGCCTCAGCGAAGGTGAATTTAGCCGGAGACCAGGTGTAGAAAACCTCCCCTATAACAAAAACAAGGAGGGTTCATGAAAATTCCAAAGTACAATGATCGAAATTTCACAAGAGTAAGGTGTCTGACTGTCTGAGGTGTTCCTACATACCGGCCATCTTCTGACTGAAGCAGTAGACGTCGTACATCTCGTTAACGTCTCTCACGCCATAGGTCCTCACCCCGGGAAACTCGTACTTGTCGCCGTAACACTGTTCACGTGGCTCATGGATCGGGTACCTTGAGGATTCGGGAACAAGCTTTAATCCATTTGACGGTGAATTTCTAGATGCAGCTCATGTGTTTGGAAGGACACTGAACTACACAGGTGGATAAAGACCACACACACAAACCGCTTTTCAATCAACTTAACAGTTTGACTTTTCAGTCAGGACAACATCTTGATCCTATGTGAACCTTTTTTGGATTTTTTTCCCCCCTTTTTTCTCCCCAATTGTATCCAGCCAATTACCCCACTCTTCCGAGCCGTCCCGGTCGCTGCTCCACCCCCTCTGCTGAACCGGGGAGGGCTGCAGACTACCACAGGCCTCCTCCCATATATGTGGAGTCCCCAGCGGCTTCTTTTCACCTGACAGTGAGGAGTTTCACCAGGGGGGCGTAACGCGTGGGAGGATCACGCTATTCCCTCCAGTTCCCCCTCCCCCCTCGAACAGGCACGCCGACCGACCAGAAGAGGCGCTAGTGCAGTGACCAGGACGCATACCCACATCCTACTTCTCCTCCCCAGACATGGCCAGTTGTGTCTGGAGGAACACCCGACTGAGGCAGAGGTAACACGGGGATTCGAACCAGTGATCCAGCGATCCCCATGTTGGCATCGGAACAGACCAGTACACTACCCGGATGCCCCTATATGAATTTTTTGACTTTACTCCACCTTCCCCTGTGTGCATGTTATAACTCCAGATGCATGCTCGATAGTCCAGGTAAGGAAAGCACCGGAAGTTGTCCAGATGAACCGATTCAACTTTCTGTGACACAGACGGGCGACAAATCAAAGGAAAACCCAACATGAGGCGTCTTAGTAAGGTGCTGGGTCACCACAAACCACCAGACAAGCTTCAATGCACCTTATCATAGATTTGATAGGTTCTGAACTCTACTGGAGGGACGGCGCTCCATTCTTTACATCATTTTCATCCTCATCGGTCCATCCAGTGACCCCTCGTGCCCTGTGGAGGGGGGGCATTGTCATCCTTGAAGAGACCGACCCCGTCAGGATAGAGATGTCTCATCATAGGATAAAGGTGATCCCTCAGAATAACTTTGTATTGATCTGCAGTGACCCTTCCCTAAAGGGGACAAGAGGACCCAAAACATGCCAGGAAAAGGCGCCCCACAGGATAACGGAGCCCCTGGACCCCCTCACTGTAGGGGTCACGCATTCAGGTTTTTCCTTTCATTTGTCGGCCGTCTGTATCATTTCTACTAGTGACCTAAACTAACCAGCTATACATTCATAAGGTATAGTTATGAGGGGAGAGCCGGTCCGAGTGGGTGTGCAGGCCACAATACGTGTTGTGCGTGCTCCTATCACAGGACGACGACTACCGTCTCAAAACGACATACTGACCTGACGGTTTGGTCAGACAGCCAGCCGGCGTCACACTGGTGGAATCCGTCATCGTAGGCGGCGTGGAGCTGTTCAGGAGAAGCAATGATGGCACTGTTCTGGAGGCAAGCTGCCTTGGCCTTTTCAAAAGTGAGGCTGTAACGGGAAGTGATGGCACGGTAGTGGAAGACAATCCCTGGGAAGAGCGAGAAAAATGTCCACTTAACAGTTAACAGTGCACATGTTCCACATAACCTGGTGCCTGAGTTTTGATTTCTCTGAATTTTAGGCATCATAGAAGTATCCATCCATCCATCCATCCATCCATCTATCTATCTATCTATCTATCTATCTATCTATCTATCTATCTATCTATCTATCTATCTATCTATCTATCTATCTATCTATCTATCTATCTATCTATCTATCTATCTATCTATCCATCCATCTATCCATCCATCCATCTATCCATCCATCCATCCATCCATCCATCCATCCATCCATCCATCCATCCATCCATCCATCCATCTATCCATCCATCCATCCATCTATCTAGCCATCCATCTATCCATCCATCTATCTATCTATCCATCTATCCATCCATCCATCTATCCATCCATCCATCCATCCATCCATCTATCTATCCATCCATCCATTATCCAAACTGCTTATCCTGCTCGCAGGGATGCTGGAGCCTATCCCAGCAGTCATTGGGCGGCAGGCGGGGAGACACCCTGGACAGACCGCCAGGCCATCACAGGGCCCACACACACATTCACACCTAGGGACAATGTAGTAAGGCTGAGTCACCTGACCTACATGTCTTTGGTCTGTGGGAGGAAACCGGAGCCCCCGGAGGAAACCCACGCAGACACGGGGAGAACATGCAAACTCCACACAGAGGACGACCCCCAAGGTTGGACTACCCCGGGGCTCGAACCCAGGACCTTCTCGCTGTGAGGCGACCGTGCTAACCACTGCGCCACCCCGGGTTAAGATATCGTCTGGTGACGTTTGACACTGGTTTGAAGAACCGCTGACAAGCATGCTCCTGTGACACCTTAAACGATCATCCCAATCCCCCGTCTGGTTGTGTATTTGCTAGCAGCTCCACTCATTTTGCTCTCAGCGTAGTCCTACCTTCGACCTGCACGTGGACGTTGTCCTGGTCGTCCTCGATGCCCTGCTGGACCTCGCAGCGGTAGACGCCGCTGTCGTTGGAGCGCAGCTCTGTGAGTTTGATGCTGGCGTCTGTGGGCATCAGCGGGTAGCCCACCATGTGGACCCTGTCCAGGTAGTCCTCGTCGATGCGCAGCCGTCCTCCCAAGGCCACCAGGACGGTGGTGACCTTGTCCTTGGTGACATGGCTCCATTTGATGCGGTGCGAGAGGGGCGGGATGGTTGGCGCCCCCGGGTCGGGAACACTGTGGTGCTGGGTTTGAAATCATCGTTAATGGCATCCGTCGCCGACCCCTTCAGCTGTATACACAATCGCAAAAACTAAAACCGCCTCACGGCGACGCTCGCTAACGCGTCGCTCGCGACACTGTAGTGAATCCCCTGCCGAAGACAGGCGTGTATTTCTTATCTACATGCGGCAGGCTGTACTGCAGTACCTGGAAGTAGCATGGTATCAGCAGGGCTCCTCCCAGCAGGGGCCTCTGGGGGCCGTCCAGAGGAATACTCACACTCAGGACATCCTCTGGCTCTGTGGAAAGCAGAAATACACAACGGAAACCAACGAAGTCCGTGACGGGTCAAACCACGAGACCTGAAAACGGCCAGTGCTGTCACGCAGTAGGATTATTATGGTAATTATTATTATCATACAGTAGGATTATTATGGTAATTATTATTATCATACAGTATGATTATTATGGTAATTATTATTATCATACAGTATGATTATTATGGTAATTATTATTATCATACAGTAGGATTATTATGGTAATTATTATTATCATACAGTAGGATTATTATGGTAATTATTATTATCATACAGTACGAGGACTTACCGGAGAAGGAGGGCTCCTCATACATGTAATCGAATGTGGCCGAGACGACGTTCAGACACAAAGACAGGAAGACGGTCCACTTCATGTTTCACCTGAAATGATCAAAGCATCGCTGCAAATGAAAGTCCCACATTCTGACACCCGCACAGTTACTGTAACGAGTACTGAGGGATACGTGTTCCCCTATGAAGGGTTATGACAGCGCTTCATGTCACATCACAGCCTGTAATGGCCGAAAAACATAAAGAACGTAAATGCTGGGCGTCCGGGTGGCGTGGCGGTCTATTCCGTCGCCTACCAACACGGGGATCGCCGGTTCGAATCCTCGTGCTCGTGTTACCTCCGACTTGGTCGGGCGTCCCTACAGACACAAGTGGACGTGTCTGGGGGAGGGAAGCCGGATGTGGGTGTGTGTCCTGGTCGCTGCACTAGCGCCTCCCCTGGTCGGTCGGGGCACCTGTTCGGGGGTGGGGGATAGTGTGATCCTCCCACGCGCTACGTCCCGCTGGTGAAACTCCTCACTGTCAGGTGAAAAGAAGCGGCTGGCGACTGCACATGTATGGGAGGAGGCATGTGGTAGTCTGCAGCCCTCCCCGGATCAGCAGAGGGGGTGGAGCAGCGACCAGGATGGCTCGGGAGAGTGGGGTAATTGGCTGGATACAACTGGGGAGAAAAAGGGGGGGAAATAAATAAAATAAATAAATAAAGAACGTAAATGCGTGAGATGCTTTAATCCCTCCGTTTTTTTGGGGGGGGGGTTCCTTTTTCTCCCCAATCGTAACTGGCCTATTACCCCACTCTTCCGAGCCATCCCGGTTGCTGCTCCACCCCCTCTGCCGATCCGGGGAGGGCTGCAGACTACCACATGCCTCCTCTGATACATGTGGAGTCGCCAGCTGCTTCTTTTCACCTGACAGTGAGGAGTTTCACCAGGGGGACGTAGTGCGTGGGAGGATCACGCTATTCCCCCCTCCCCGAACAGGCACCCCGACCGACCAGAGGAGGCGCTAGTGCAGCGATCAGGACACATACCCACATCCGGCTTCCCACCCCCAGACACGGCCAATTGTGTCTGTAGGGACGCCCGACCAAGTCGGAGGTAACGCGGGGATTCGAACCGGCGATCCCCGTGTTGGTAGGCAACGGATAGACCGCCACACTACCCGGACGCCCCCAAGCCCTCCCTTATTAATCATCAATTGGCCTCTTTTAATTTCAGATGATTGATTGATTGATTGATTGTTTATAATCACAGCTGTTTTGATGTTAAAATGTTTGCTCAAGACCAGAGCTACATTTTTCAAGGACATTAAAGTAAACCAGACTATGGCTTGTACATAATATAATATAATATAATATTCATCCATTATCCAAGCTGCTTATCCCAGTTGGGGTCGCGGAGATGCTGGAGCCTATCCCAGCAGCCATTGGGCAGCTGGCGGGAAGACACCCTAGATAGGCCGCCAGGCCATCACAGGGCAATAGAATAGAATAGAATATATATGATATAATAGAATATAATATCATATCATATAACAATATCATATCATATCATGTAATATAATATAATGATATAATATATAATAAAATATAATATCATATATAATATAATATAATATAATATAGTGTAGCTAACCCAATTCTAAGTTTAATTCTAAAGAGATTTCCCAGTTGAACAACCACTTATTCATATTATTGCCGGTCTAATGTTTTCAATATGTATTACAGTATTTCCTGTTTTGCTTGCTTTGAGGGACTTTTATTCTGAAATTCCGAGTTGATTCTTAGCATTTCCTGTCGCGAACGAGAGAGGGAGCGTTAACGGTGAAAGGGAATCGCATTAAATCGAATTTTATTGTGTTAGCGCCCCCCGAAGAGGCACAAGGTTAGTGTTCTTTGTGTTGTATTGTTGTGTGTTTTTGTACTTTGGTGTTATGTTGAAGCCTTAAGAACTTCATAGCTCCTCTAAGTCGAGTGTCGGTTAACAGATGTGAGCTAATGTTAAGCTAGGCTAACGCTGGTAGCTACATGGCTACGTAGTTAATGTGTTTCTGTTTGTGCTTTATGTCTAGCTCTTAACGGTGGTTTGGAGTTTTTAAATAAATGAAAAATCATCAGTTGAAGTGTTGACCATCATTCGATGGGGATGCTCCATATAATGTGATATAATATAATATAATATAATATAATATGTCAATTCATGCTCACATGTGATTACTCATACTCTACCAACAGCCTCTTAACACACACAACCAACAAAGAGCTTCATTTATTTCAAGCATGACGTTCTCTGTAATGAGTCTGACCGTTATTTGCCCCACCCTTCTCCCAAATGCCCCACCCTTCTCCCAAATGGCCCACCCTTCTTCTAAATGGAACTTGAGGACTTTTTCCTCGATGACAACTCCCTCTCTCTTAACCCCTTGTGCGTGTGTGTGTGTGTGTGTATGTGCGTATGTGTGTGCGTGTGTGTGCGTGCTATAAATGAGGCGTGTTCACAAACAGCTCATGCATCAACAACAACAGCCACCAGTTTGGGAAACCCTGAAGTCAGTAACTCTTATGTTCAAGCTGTCACTCAGCTGTGTCAACACACACAGCTGATTGAAAGCAACACAACACAACGCAACACAATCTAACCAAAACAAACAAAACAAAACGGACACTAAACTGAACATGAGGCCCTTCACTAAAGTTTCGGGGGGAAAACACAAACTCGGCAAACTCGGCTGGGAAGGCTGTGGTGGGACCGCCGTGTTGTGTTGTGTTGTGTTGTGTTGTGCGGAACACGACACAAACACAACACAAACTCAGGGACAGGCTGGCGCTAGATGCTGAACAGACACACAGCAGCGTAGTATTATCCAGGCGGACCGAGCAAAGCCGCAGAGGATGTGAACGGCACTGTGGGACTTTATTCTGGCGACGCTTCAGTTGGCTGGAGACCAGCTACAGATCCTGCAGGATCCTGCAAACACCACAGACCACCAGACACACCTTCAGCTGTCCTGACCGAGCACTAAATCATCACACACAGTGAACCATTACATCACACAGTAAACCATTACATCACACACACAGTAAACCATTACGTCACACACAAATACCCGTGACCCCACAGGCCCTTCATCACACACACACACACACACACACACACACACACACACACACACACACACACACACACACACACACACACACACACACACACACACACACACACACCTGTCAGGAGCACAACAGCCGGGAACCAGGGTGGGTGGTGTTTACTGAGTAAAGTGTGGATAGAGTGGGTCTGTTCCATGTGTCCAGTATGTACCTGGTCATTGTAATGTGACGTTAAATATAATCTACATCGCACACTGTACGAGGTAAATACACACATCACACTGTACCAAACACGTATTTTGGGCATAAGTAGTAATTAATAAGCAGTAATTATCTGTTAAACTGGAATCTAAGGTGGCTATTGAGCATCCTGCTGAGTTACATAACCACAGTAAAGATAAAACCACCACCTCGTATAGTCCAGTTTAACACATCATTACTTTTTAACTGTATTGTTAAACTGTGTTGTACTGTCGCTGAGTTGTATGTTTGCTTTTTCTGTATATTCTTGTCTATATTATCTATACTAGAAGAACCCCGCTACAATGTAGCGGTTTGGTTCTCCACCCGTCTAAATCTCCCTCCTCTTCATCCTGCCAGCTAACCGCCTTCCCCCTGCCCCTAAACCCCCCCCACTCCAACTCCCTCCCTCCAAATGCTCAGAATCATCTGAAATGCCGAGAAAAGTGGTTTTTAGCCATTTTTTGAAAAATGCATATTTTGCATATTTATGCGTAATTATGCATGATTTTAATTTTCTGGGATTTTTCCCTTACTCTCTGAGACAATACCTACCACCTCCAAAAAGAATTAGGATCATAAGTGCTTTAGTTTTCGGTCCCGCTATCTACACTAACAAACACACACACACACACACACACACACTAACGCCACACACACACACACACACATTACGAAAATATGAGTAGATTGTCTTTTTCTACATTATTTATATATTCTATATATATTTTCCTGTGTGCTCTTGTTGTTCTTGTATTGTATATTAACTATGTTGTATGTTTATTTTGTATTATTTTATTACCCTAGGATGCCTAAAACTATCAGGCAAAGGGACTGCCAATGGAAACCAGCGCACCAGATAACTCAGGTACATTTACATTTGTTTCCCATGTTGATTAATGTACATCGTCCCTCCCAAATAAACCTTTAAATAAAATAAAAAAAAGATATTTGTTTGGTACGTGACATGTGAATCCATCTCGTACAGGGACAAACTAGAGACACAGAAAAAAAAACCCTATTTTACTCACACACATTACTCAGTAAACACCGCTCGTCCTGGCTCAGTGATACTTGTACACCATGTCTTGGCTGGTGGTGTGTAGTGAACGAGCTGTGTGTACCTGGGAGGGTCACCTCGTACTTGTACTCTCTCAACAAGTATGTCCCTACAACCAGAAATTATCATCATTCTCAAAACAGAGAAATAACAAATACGAGGGAGGGTCAAGGTTTACATTCATGGAGACGGACGCCTCCAGCGGTCCCTCTAATGGGAGCGGTTCTAATGGGAGACGGACGCCTCCAGCGGTCCCTCTAATGGGAGCGGTTCTAATGGGAGACGGACGTCTCCAGCGGTCCCTCTAATGGGAGACGGACGTCTCCAGCGGTCCCTCTAATGGGAGCGGTTCTAATGGGAGACGGACGTCTCTAGCGGTCCCTCTAATGGGAGTGGTTCTAATGGGAGACGGACGTCTCCAGCGGTCCCTCTAATGGGAGTGGTTCGGGGGGTTTCAGAATAACATGGACTAAAAGGGTCAAAATAAGTGGCAGCTCATTAGCGGTCCGCTCCTCCACACTGGGCTCATTCAGCACTATTTCCACACAGAGAGAGAGAGAGAGAGCGTGAGAGAGAGAGGGAGAGAGAGAGCGAGAGAGGGAGAGAGCGGGAGAGAGAGAGCAAGAGAGAGAGGGAGAGGGAGCATGAGTGAGAGAGGGAGGGAGAGAGCAGGAGAGAGAGACGGGGGGGGGGGCGGGGGGCCACAGCTCCGTGGCCCTCAGCATCCAGTGTTATGGGAGCTGTGATGACAGCAGGGCCTCAGCCAAAAGGCCGGAGGAGCGTCTCAACACTACCCACATTGAGCGAAGCAGGAAACAGCAGACCCCCGCTAATTATGACTGACAGGGTTTTGATTCACCGACACATAAAATAAATAAATAAATAAAAAAAAGTGAACCATTTTGTTCAATAAATGCCGACCGGGCGAAGTGAACTCTGTGGTGGTTGGTGGCCAACAGGGAACTGACATGGATCAGGTACGCCTCCTGTAGGTTACTGTGGAGCTGTGCGGGGGGCTTCAGCTGGACGGATGAATGGCTCGTCTGTGGAGATGCTGCACCACACACACACACACCTCCCCCATTTAGGTCACAGTTTGTTGTAACGTTACAATATCCAGAAAAACAAAGAAATGGAAATCAACACCGCGAACAGCCAGGCCATTCACTTGATGATCATCAAGGGTGCCGTGTAAACCGGTGGTTTGAACACAAGTTCAAGTTTGAGTTTCAAGTTTACCACGGCAACACTGCACACTGGTAAAGCTGCAGCCAACGAAATGTGCTGTCTCCCCTCACAACATTTAGGAGGACAGAATAAAATAAAAATAAAGATGAAACCATGTGATGACGTGAATCTACTACCAAACTATTGTCAGTTAAAACACTGACCCCATCGGCTGATGGCAGTCTAATTTACACCGCTGTTTTTTTCTGTTTCTTAAGACAGTCTGTGGAAACCGCTCATAATAAACACGTCTTACCTGTTGCAGAGATGAAGTCACACCTCTTCCTCTTCTCTCTCTGGTGCTTCTGGTTGATGGACCCGGCAGCCTCGCGGTTTTCGTTTATTCCCCGTCTGTGCGAGTTTAAAATCCCAGTCAGTCAGGCACACAGGGTTGACCGTGTGCCTCCACCTCCTCCACCTGGTCTGCCAGCCGTTGGGCCTGCGAGGGGGCGTGGAGGGAACTCGGGGGGGGAGGGAAAAGTCCCCACATGCCAGCAGTGAGTTAAGGCCACAGACTCCATCAATACAACATATTGTGAACGCTGCGGGTTCCACATGTTTGACCCACACCCAAATCCATTTTCCCTTCTGTTTCTGTGCAGACAAGATGATTCAATCCTCACCACGGCTTTTTTTTAGAGGCCCAGTCTGTGATTTATTTGACCATATCAAATGGAGGTGTGTTTACATCCGGGGCTGAGGAGTTTTGAGTTTTCCATTGAAAATGAGCATTTTGTGTCTTTCTCATCAGATGTTCTTTGAAAATGTGGGTCTGTTTAACCCCAGTCTTTACAACCATTAGTGACATGATTAGAAACCTTTTACAGCATCAGAAAACATTAGAAAGTCAGATGCAGTTGTTGTTTAATGTTTGTCCTTGTATTAAGAGACCTGTCAGTCAGTCTGGAAGGGACGGCAGCTTCCTGTCCTGTGGTTTGTAGTTTGGTAGCGGGGCGACCCCTTCGTTTATATTAGGATTAAGGATTTTTCCTTTGCTAAAACTTGAATCTTCTTCTTCCCCAACAGGCAACACACTGAAAGAAGAATAATCATCATCTTCTTCTTCTGCTTCTTCTGTCAGCTTGTCCCCTGTTTCTCAAGGGTCGCCCCAGTGGATTTTACAGTTTCCACCGGGACCCTGTGAGGGCACAGCACCAATGGCAGCCGTTGTGAACCCGGGCCTCGGCCGAGCTGGTGTGGTCTTGTCAATCCACATACTGATTTGATGTTAAGTCAGATGCCCTTCCTGACACAACCACTGGCCCTATGGACGGGAGCACAGGTAAAGCGCTGGATGCCATCCCAGTATTCATGGACTTGAGCCCGTGTCTGTCGCTAGTTTACTATAACTTGTATATTGTTCCTTTTCAACAAAACGTGAAAAAGGCAGAGATGTCCCCGCCCCTGGTACCCCTCACACAGCATCTTAGAAGAATCGTAATAGTTTATTTGCGTCCATAATAAAATGTATACAGATAAATTGTATTTCATACTGTATTTTATTCACTTAGTACTCTAACAAGGAGACGTTTGATGGCCCAGACATGTCGTTATTTAAAAAAAAAACCATTAATGAAGGCCATCTCTCCCTTCTTTTTCCAATTCCTATTTTTCAAGTCTCAGAATTTGAGTCAACTTTTCCATTTCATCAATCTCCCAAACGGTTGCTCCCCGTCGCTCTTCATTCGCACGTTCCAGCTGGAGTCATTTGTGGCTTGTAGTGTTGTTTTGGTTGCGGCTGCGAATATTTTCAAAAGAAGCTCATCGCTAAACCTTCAGAGCAAACACAATTCTCACCGGGTCGTTTTTGTTTTAATTTACAGTTGGTTTGCATGTACTCATCATATATGAGAATCTCGTAGTCACCTTCCTGACCGTGATGAAATGTGAATGTTTTACACCCATTTGACCTCCTCCTCCTCCTCCTCCATCACCGAGATGGAGTGAGAGGAGGAGGTGCGGAGACAAAGCTTCTCTTTCAGCCTGCAGAGTCTCTCATAGGAAACAGAGTCACATGCACGCACAGGAAAATCACACACACACACACACACACACACACACACACACACACACACACACACACACACACACACACACACACACACACACACACACACACAGAGGTATTCTAAGTGGAGGTAAAGAGGTACGACAGCGGATGTTGAGTGTGGAGAATGAACGGTTTGTCATCTGCTGTGTAGAATCTGCCTAGTTTCCAGAATTACCTCTTAAAACGTACTTTCGTAGACTCGCTTTGCTCTATGATGTCATTTCCTCTCTTGTTTCCCGGCATGCTAATGTTTTTACCTCCTTTTCTTATCCCTCCTGTCTTTTATCTTTACTTTCTGAGTTGAAGTGTTTTAATGTACTTTTGGCAATGTTGTTTGATCGTTAAAGCACTTCAACTTTAAAGTGGGACAGAAGTCAGTAGTTTGGGTCTACAAACCTTGAGCTGGGCATAATAAAACATCTAGCTACGATTTGTAAATGAGTTGTGTTGTTTTACACCTTTATCCATAACCGTTCTCGACTGTCTCCAGCGCTGCGAGGGCGTGGTCTATCCCTCGTTAATATTCATGAGCTGACATTTGAGTGACAGGTACACAAGGCTGGGCAGTAAGGGTGGGTGGGGTTTCATATTTTGATGGTTGATCTGATTGGCTGTTTGTCTATGAGCGTAACTGACGACACCTTGAGTGTCAGGAAAAAATATTGGCCAAGAGAAGCTGAACTAGGGGGCGCACTTTTAAAAAGAGAAAAATGGGAAAACTGAATTTTTCCTTTTGTTTTGCTTTATTTTTTTATCAGCAGAGACAGTACAAAATGCATGAAGATAACTTTTAGAAAATATTAGTTTTTCAATTTCATTCTAAGTTCTATACAGGTAATAATAGCAGATGTGTTATTATCATTATTGTTTTTATTTAATAATGATGATGATGATGATGATGACATGTCTGCTGCCCTTAAGGGGAATGGGAAAGAAGTCGTACCCGAGAGTTTTCAGGCTGGTTTCGTTGGATTTAAATGTGGAAATATAATTGAACCACTGGACACGGGTTCAAACTGTGGTGTTTTTATCTGGTTTCATGTGTCGTTATTCTATATATTCTGTACATTTTGTATATAATGTCTTGTTTGTTTGCTCTTGTTGTTCTTGTATTGTATATTAACTATGTTGTATGTTTATGTATTATTTTTTTTGTACTATTTCATTATCCTAGGAGGCCTAACACATCAGGTGAAGGGACTGCTGATGGAAACGAGCCTATTCGCTGACTCAGGTACATTTATATCATTTGTTTCCAATGTTGATGTACATTGTCCCTTCCCAAATAAACGTTTAAACTCAACTAAATTACTTCAGTCTGTTTATATTCTTCCACATTTCCAATATTTGCCTCCAGATTTGGGAAGAGGGTGTAGATGTATGACTATATTTACACTTGATCCAGACAGACGGACAGGACCGTCAGACTGTCCACCTCATCACGTCTCACAACAGAACAGCATTCAGCTGTCTCATGTAGAAACCAGACACGTGTACTGTCAAACAATACCTACTTATTACATCGTCCAACACTGACCCCGTTAAACCCACAGCGGATCTACATCAAGAAGCAGAGACGGAGAGTTTTCTGGGTGCAAGGACGACGGTGTTGAACAGGGTGACGGTGTTGAACAGGGGGACGATGTTGAACAGGGTGACGATGTTGAACAGGGTGACGGTGTTGAACAGGGTGACAGTGTAGAATAGGGTGACAGTGTTGAACAGGGTGAAGGTGTTGAACAGGGTAACGGTGTTGAACAGGGTGACAGTGTAGAACAAGGTGACGGTGTTGAACAGGGTGACTGAGTTGACAGGGCAATGGTGTTAAACAGGGTGACGGTGTTGAACAGGGTGACAACGTTGAACAGGGGGATGGTGTTAAACAGGGTGACGGTGTTGAACAGGGTGACAACGTTGAACAGGATGACGGTGTTGAACAGGGCGACGGTGTTGAACAGGGTGACAGTGTAGAATAGGGTGACAGTGTTGAACAGGGTGAAGGTGTTGAACAGGGTAACGGTGTTGAACAGGGTGACAGTGTAGAACAAGGTGACGGTGTTGAACAGGGTGACTGAGTTGAACAGGATGACGGTGTTGAACAGGGTGACAGTGTAGAACAAGGTGACGGTGTTGAACAGGGTGACAACGTTGAACAGGGGGATGGTGTTAAACAGGGTGACGGTGTTGAACAGGGTGACAACGTTGAACAGGATGACGGTGTTGAACAGGGTGACGGTGTTGAACAGGGTGACAATGTTGAACAGGGTAACGGTGTTGAACAGGGTGACAGTGTAGAACAAGGTGACGGTGTTGAACAGGGTGACGGAGTTGACGGACTCAGGCGATGGACGGTTTAGTTTAGCTCTGCGGTACAAGGCTGACACGGAGTGATGGACACACTGCGTGGACGAGAGAGACTCAGGTGAGTCTTCCAGAGACCAGCAGACATTCACCTTCATTTATGAGCTCACAACAGAGACCACGTTCTTCAAATCCCCGCTGAGCTGCTGGGTGTTACATCTCTGAGGTGCTGTACACATTTAGAACTAGACCAGAGACAACTCTACCTCTCTGTCTGTCGTCTGTCTCTACTCCATAACACCTTGGACCGCTTTACTCTGTCTCATCTATATATATATATATATATATATATATATATATATATATATATATATATATATATATATACTCAGCACAAAAAGTAAGGAAATGTGTGTTGGGTAGAGGATTTCTTTGTTGTAACAATGCTTCTTGGCAGTAAATCTTACAGCGTTGGAAAGCCTGTTTATTTGCCTTTTAAATGGCGCCACATTTGTAAGGAACATGCATTTGTGGGATGAGCAGCAGAGCCGAGTATGTGGGTTGTGCCCATGAAACATTTGCCAGATCTTCTCTGCCAATGCCAAACAGCTTATTTTGCTGTTGCTATTGACTCTAGTGTTGAGCTTCTGGTACCCCGGGTGCTGACAATCAGCTGCCTGATATAAGATTTACTGCCAAGAAGCATCGTTACAACAAAGACATAATCTACCAAACACACATTTCCTTACTTTTTTGTGCCGAGTTTATATATATCAGGGTGAGGAATCAGGAACAATTTATTGTCATTTTCATGTACTTGCGTACGCTAAAGAAATGAAATTCCATTTCCTCCAGCCCACAGCAGTGTGACACGAAACACAAAAACACACATTCCAAATTTCCCCAAAACGACACCACCAAAAACATAAACAAACAGTTAACAACACAGTCCATTCAGTGCAACACAGGTGGAAAATTCCACTGTCCTGGTGAACGAACGCCGGCCAGGATGACCATCAGAACTGCCAGTCTGCACGGGCTAGCGGTTAGCTTAGCCTGCCCCGCTTCCGCGTCCTGTCAGACCGCCCTCGGTGTTTCCTGCTCGGGCGCGGCTCCAGCAGGGCCGTGGTCCTTGGGCCCACCAGGCGCAGCAGACCAGGCTCCCCCTGCCGCCGGCCCCGGTTCATCTTTAGAGGACGTTCTGCTGATGAACGCATGTTGTCACAGCGTGTGTGAGAACTTCTGTTGGAGGACGAACCAATTTATTTTGGTTTCCTTGTCCAGATGAGAGACCTCCATGCATGATGTTTGGATGCCAGAAAAAGATTTTGTTGCTTTTTCTGCTGTAGGACCAGAGACCACGAGCTTCAGGCCGCCATGCTGCGTTCACCTTCACGGCCCTTTAAAAAGAAAGCGCCCGTTCGGCGCGGTGTTTATTTAGGGAAAGGCCGTATTTTACCTGGAGGCGTCTTGGATTTAATGGGATCGGGGTCAACAGGAAAAACAAATACTCGCACAGAGTCGTGCTCTGACGGAGTTGCAGCTCTACTATTTCTAGAAGCGGGGAGGGCATGTTTAACAGGGACACACCGAGCAAGGTTGATGTAATCGGCAAGTCACGTGAGCGGCCGAACACCGCTTCAAATCAGTTACGGGGAGAAAGCGTTAAGACGCAGACCAACATTAGAGACCAGTAAAAGGGGAATACGCAGTCTGTGTATTATGGGCTGTGCAGGCAGTTAAACAGCACCATTACCGCAACAAGCACATCACAGAAGTGTGTGTGCGTGTCCGGGCCTGCCGGCCTGTGTGTGTGTGTGGAAGTGAGCTGCATGAATGCTGACCTGTGTGGACGTGCTGCGGACAGAACAGTGTCTCCTTATGACGGAGCACAGAACAGCTTTTCTTCTGGCGGAGCAGGGCTGGAAAACAGCTGATAAAGAGCTGCGTCCACCGCTGACCAGAGCTCTGCCACGCCGCTTTTTTTTTTTTTTAACCAGACACCCTAGGTCATTTACCCCACACACACACATACAGAGCCCCAAAACCACATTGGCACCGTGGCACCGTGCATTCACCCTCTGAAAGAAGGCTTGTCGCAGTTCGTTTCTATGGCTCTCCAACACCATGGCCAATTACACTGGGTTAAACGGTGCACCGTCATCTGCATTGTGAAGCCGACTTGAAAACGCCCCTTTTCTTACGAATTCCTTTAGTGGGTGATTTCTTGGGGTTTTTTCTTTTTTAACAGTAATCTAAGGTTTCAGCCTCCCGGACTTTTTGCGGTGCACCCGAGGATTAAAGACGACAGCTGAATATTAGCGGTTACGTGAGTGAATCATTTTACAACTCGAGTACTCCTTCCCTGAAAGACTCGAGTTCTCAAGTAGCCACCTGGGGTGGGTGGGGGGGGGGTGCACCAATTAAAAGACGATGCAACTATGACGGGGTTGGTCTCGGCACATAGCTACAGCAAAGCGTAAAATGAATGATATGATGTGACGATAACCTTTGGTCTTACCTTACGCAATGGTGAAGTATGAAGTATGATGGCGGCGCAAATTCACGTTTGCAGCGGCCTCACCCAGTGCCGTCCATGCAGTGTCTTTGTCCACGTCCAAGTTTTGTCTTCGTTTGATGGCTGGGAGAGCTGGCGCTGGATCGGCTGGGAGAACTTGGTCTGCTACGTCCGGTGGGCCCAAGGACCACGGCCCTGCCTGGAGCTGTGCCCGAGGAGGAAACACCGAGGGCGGTCTGACAGGACACGGAAGCGGGGCAGGCTAAGCTAACTGCTAGCCCATGCAGACCGGCGGTTCGGACAGTCATCCCGGCTGGGGATATTGTGATATTGTGCACTTCTCATAACATCAATAGATGGGCAGACAACGAGTGGAGTGAACGATGACTTAGTGAGGTCTCACAGGGTAGACACATGGCAGGTGGCTTCCTGACTGAACTTCTGCGCCTGACCTGCCTAGCTGGCTACCATATCCTCCTGTCAGCAGGGGGCGTACGTAGACTAGAGCACGGTCACAAAGACTGTAACTTGTAATGATTTGCTTGTGAACATTACAGATATATGTGTTAGTTTAGATATCTGTGTTAGTTAGTATGTGTGTTCTTGAAGTTCTTGTAGTTTTTGGATATGTGTATTTGTCTTTGTGTTGCACTGCTGTGGGCAAGGATAAATAATAATAATAATAATCAAGTGTTCCTGATTCCTGGATGATACCGATGATATTTTAACGTTATTGTCACCAACATCCTGCAGTAGCCCAAAATAGAAAGTTCAGTCAACCAACTGGGGTTTTTCTCTAAGTGTTCTTATTGTGTTTAGATATAACAGCAGGTTTGGGGTTTTTGGGTTTGTTTTCTTTTTTTTGGAAATTCTGTGGAAGGCAACTTGTTCCAGTGAGAATAAAACCCCACTGTTCTGAGTGTTTTAAGTACCCTTACCACACACAAAAAAGGCTCAGGGTCACAAAAATTCTCACAAAATATGGTTTATAAATAAATGAAGAAGTGCACCTGGGGCAGGGGTGGGCAGTGTTATCCAGAAAAAGGGGGGGGGTGGGTGCAGGTCTTTGTTCCAACCAAGCAGTTACACACCTGTGTCTCCTAATCAAGTTCCTCAGCAAAGACTCTACTGGTTGGTTAGGGCAGTGTTTCTCAACCGGGGGTGCGCGGACCCCTAGTGGTCCGTGGTGTAATTGCAAGGGGTCCGTGAAAATAAAATATCTTTAAAAAAAAGATCCTATGACATTTATAGAAATAGGATTATTTTACTCAACTGTGACTGAGACCTTTATCTACCTAAACTATAAAGGGTAACAGGACTTTTTTCTCTAATTACATGTTTCACAAGTGTAATTTGTTGTATTTTAATAAGAGATCTCGCTCCCGTTTGCATTGTTAAAAGTTACTGCATAAAGATTCTGTTGTTACATATATCTGAAAGTTACTGAATACATATTCTGTTTTGTTACATATATCTGAAAGTTACTGAATACATATTCTGTCTTGTTACATATATCTGAAAGTTACTGAATACATATTCTGTTTTGTTACATATATCTGAAAGTTACTGAATACATATTCTGTTTTGTTACATATATCTGAAAGTTACTGAATACATATTCTGTTTTGTTACATATATCTGAAAGTTACTGAATACATATTCTGTTTTGTTACATATATCTGAAAGTTACTGCATAAGAATTCTGTCTTGTTAACTATATCTAAGTTACAACTGAAAGCTCTTATTTTTGCCCCAAAGACTGAATACATGCTATAATGTAATTTAAAATGCAGTTTCTACTGTTTCTACAAATTGCGACCCCCCTCCCCCAAGATCAGGTGGAGGGGTCCTCAGGGTAGATCAAAAATACGCAGGGGGGTCCAGGACCCCAAAAAGGTTGAGAACCACTGGATTAGGGGGATCAGGTGTGTAACTGCTTGGGTGGAACAAAAACCTGCACCCCACCCCACCCTTTCTGGGTTAGACTGCCCACCCCTGTCCTGGGGGGGGGGTACTCCACAAAGCAGCAAACAGGCGTTATAGTGCACAGAACCTCACCACTCACCATGCATGTCGAGTCTAACTCCGCTTGATTCTTTCCGCGCTTGCAGTCTGCGCCTTGCTGCAGGAGACGGGCGATGGTTTTCCTTGGTGTTCCACCGCAACGTTGCATGTGGTGCAAAACGGTTTACCCCCGGGGCTTTGTGCAGAACACCGGGGACTCGCCTTGCTCGGTCTTCGGCAGTAATTTTAGTCGGTAAATGTGCGACGTTCGTGGCGCACATGTCTGCATCGTAACACCCGGAAACAAGGACGTGAGCTTGGTGACGCCTGGCTCAGTGGCTTGTGTGGCGCTGTCGTCTTCACTTCCGCGGACAGCCATTATTATCGCTGCCTGTGGCGGAGGCGCATAGTTGTTCAGTCGCTTGATACGGTGGTGGGGATCAGCCAATCAGCGCTCTCGTTATTAGATCAGGTGGTCTCGTGAAGGGGCGACCCAATGGGCTATCAGGTTGAGGGGTGGGAGAATTCGACTTTACGAAATATTCTTTCAAGCTGGTTATGGTAGAGGCTAGTTCCCATCGATGCAGAGAACGGTCAACTGAGCATGCGCAAGTACTCGTTGCCTCCGTTGTTTGGGTAGGTAAGGGTTAAAGTTAGCTAATCAGACGCAGAGTAGCGGTGGGTCCCCCTAGAATCCTAGCGCCTGGACGCTACGCGGGGCGTGTGGAGGCGTGGTAGAGGCATTTCGCGCATGCTCAGTTGACCGTTCACTACTCCATTTCCGTACTCTGCATCGACGGGAAGTAGCCTCTACCGCCGGTTATGGCGCTCTTCCCATTCCAACGTGTGCGTGGGTGCAGCAAATCGTAACGTTGCCACTAGTTGTGTGAGATGTCGTAATGCTGTTAGCCACGCCGATATTTACGGCATCACGACGCCAACCCGCTAATTAGCTGGTGTAATTTAGTAGGGAAGAGTGAACGAAACGTCCCATATTTCGAGCCCTAATGACAGACGGTTAAACTGCGATATGTGTGAGGCCTGGCCGAAACTATCGTATTGATATGTGCTAATTGCCACTGCATCGCAGAGTAGGCTAACTATACTTAGCGTGTAATCTGTTGTACCTCAATACGCCACAGCGTGGTGCTGTTGCTTAGTTAATGACGCGGTGCATATTGTTTCATTATTGACTCTTAATGGCAGTACATCACGGAGGGAATTTGTAGTAGTCGAATACATTTCCCTTTAAGAAATGTGTTAGTAATGTAGAAGTAACCATTCTATTGTTTCTCTCTTTGTAGAACCACACACACCCACCAGTTGTTATCAAGAAACATCTTGGAGGAGAACAGCCTTGCATTCTTGCCGATGCATCACAGTTGTCACGTATTCCCAGCCAGATACAATTACAGTCTTAAATTGTTTTTCTCTCTCTTTTATTCTGTATAAAAAACATTCAAAATACAACACGCATACACCAAACAAACAGGGAAATAAAACATTTCACAAACCCATCGAACTCTACAGAATCACAGGTCGACAAAACAGAAAATAGTGAGGTAACCCTGTAGGCCTTGGCATGGCTCGCAGCTTACAGACCCCCCCCCCCAGACCCCCCACCAAATCAAAGAAATCAAACAAAAAAATACACATATACCACACACGGTATACTGTTTAACCAAAATCCAGCATCGCCCTCCCTCCTGCCCCAATCTCACAACGAAAGTGCTCTCCTCTACAAATCCACCAACAAACTTCTTCCCTAACATAACCATACAACATATTAACACCCCTCTAACCGGTTATTTTCTTGCCCGGTGCGGGATTCGATACGGGGTGTACTGCACTACAAGGTGACATCGCTAACCGCTCGGCTAAAGGGTTAGCCCCGTTAGCTAGGGGCTAACGTGTTTTATTAGTAGTTTACAGTCGGCACCCTCTCCCGGAAGCGCGCCCTCGCGCTTTGTTATTCCCGCGCTTCAAAGAGACTTCTGAGGATCTGCACACTTCCGGATCCCACCTCTGCCACCAATGTAACCGGTTATTTTCTTGCCCGGTGCGGGATTCGACACGGGCTGTACTGCACCACAAGGCGACATCGCTAAACGCTCGGCTAAAGGGTCAGACCCGTTAGCTAGGGGCTAACGTGTCTTATTAGTAGTTTACAGTCGTCGCCCTCTCCCGGAAGCGCGCCCTCGCGCTTTGTTATTCCCGCGCTCCGAAGAGACTTCTGAGGATCTGCACACTTCCGGTCAGACCCGTTAGCTAGGGACTAACGTGTCTTATTAGTAGTTTACACCCCTTTCCATTATACTCCCAAAGTTACTCCACACCTCAGCTTTCCTCTTTTCATAATGATGATACAGTCTTGGGTTAGCAAACCTTCGTCACAGTTTGCGCGGGGGATTGCTCTGATTGGCGAAACTCGTGGGAAACTACCATGCTTGGTCAAAGTTGCGGGAAAGTTGCGGTGATTGGGCAACATGGCAAGGTCGCGCAGAATTCGCAGGGATTAGCTGAATTTGCGTTTGATTGTTGCGATCGCGACGTCACGAAATCCTGGGGGCCGCTGGTTATACGACAGACTCGACGTTAGAGCCAGCCTTGAGAAACTCGTCCACAACTCACAACTGGTGCAGGTTTATTTCAACACAACGACAGTTGGGAAAGAAAGTGTTCACAATAAAGCAAAGACACGTGTTCAGTAATCCACGATCCGAGGACGAACGAAAGAAAGTCCAACTGCTCAGAGGCTCTAACTGGACACTGAGCACGCGCGAGATCTAGCGTCTCGCGATTAACGAGTACTCGACGTTAGTGTGGAAACTCGAGAATTGATGTGGCTGCTCAAGAACTCGAACTCGGTGCAGCAACCCCCTACCGGATATTGGGAGAGGTGTGAAAATAGGACTCAAGTCCTTTGAGGAACTCTCCTGGTTTTCAGCATGATTGAACCATTTCGGAAAACTAATTGGCTTCTTGTGATAAATGACGTCATCTAATACTCTGATTTGATTGGACAGTCAATGAATTGTCATAGTCAGTCTGTCAATTGGTCTGATTTTGAATAGTTGCCTAGCAACATTAGCTAGCTATCAATTAAGAGTCTTGTGAATTCAACCTGCTGAGAATTGTCTGTGTTTGGGGGGGGCGCTAAACAGTTATAACAAATCAAATGATACTTCTGAAGATGAAAAACGACTATCCTAACATTAATATTACAAAATAAAACTTGTTTGACCGAATTAAAATCATTTGACTGGATATTTAATTTCATTCTAAGATTAAGCCACAATACTGAGGGGTCGACTATAGTTAACCTATACTGCCAAGTCATTGACCAGCAAACATTCTACGACTCTAGCTTTTAGAGGAGGTTTCTAATGTCCTCAGCTTGTGATTAAATAGAGTTGATTGGTCATGACAGCTCTATCCATCAGAGCAGAAAGCTTGGCTGAAAGAATCATAAATACTCTCACAACAGGAGGTGCAGTGTTCTCCATGACATGCAGCCCCTGACGGAGGCTTCCTTTGGGCTCTGGGGCCGCAGGATCAGAACTTAAGATGTTGAGCCACTTTTTCTGTAGACAGTTGGAGAAAGCACAGAAGGGTGTGGTCTATGTTCCATGTTAGAGACGATTTGAAACACACATATTCACAATAACTCCCCTTTTCTATGGATTACGTGAGAACTTGCATGCACCACACCTTTAAGGAGTAGGTATGGGCCTGACGTTCATCCAGCAGACAGCTTAATGTTCGGTTGGAACAAATTCTTTGGGGAGAACTTCACCCTGCATCCTTTGCTGTGTGGTTTGAGCTGCCAGCCAATGGGCTTCTTAGAAAGCCAACGGCCAGATAGCTCTGATGGTGATCTACAGGAAGCACTGGGAACCGATCGGTGCCATGGGAGCCGGCGTACACGGACCGAATCTGAATCTATAATGAAGCTCCTTGTCCCGGTCTGACCCTCCGCAGTATGTCAGAGAATGTAACACCCCTGGCTACCGCAGATGAAAACCAGATGTGAGCAGAGAGCTGCCGAGGACCTGCTTCTACATATAGAGGCTCTTTGTGTCGGAGGCAGGAGGTACTAAAGTGGGAGAAGATAAGGATCATCAAGACTTGGGATAACTCAGAGTAAAATGGCCACCACACACACACACACACACACACACACACACAGAGTAGTTTTGTTCTGTGTTTTGAATCAAGAGTAAGTTGCATTTAACTATGATGAAAATAAACAATAAACCCGGGGAGAAGCATATTCAGGGAGGCTATTTTCATGGTGCATCAACCATATTTTGAACATGAAATGGTCGATTTTCATAAAATACTCTTTTTATAAAAAAAAATATCAAGACCCTGTTTGGCCCCACACAGTCCACCTGGGCAGCAGGTAACAGTGGCTTGGCATGGTGAGAGTGGTGTCCGCTGTGGCCTGGTCACCAGCAAAGCACCGGTTCTGTTACAGGTATTTCCGTAGTAAGGCGGGTCGTCATTACCACTTCTGAGGCTGTATCGTTACCATTGGTAGCAGCAGGGGTAAAAGTACTAGCAGCTAGTGATAGCGTAAGCGGTAGTGCCCAACACGTCCGGGTGCATGTCTGTTTCTGAACGCCAGAGGGCGCTAAAGTAACGCCCGGTTTCACGGCCCCAATTTCAGGGAAGAAAAGGTTAGTTCTGTTACGTTATGAAATGATAAAATTCATTAGTAACGAATCAAAGGAAAAGCTCCGTTTGTTTGCCAATTTTGTTTCTCAGCCTTTTCTGACCTCAATGCTGCCTGGCTACATTAGATTTCGTTCACATCCAGTGTTGACGTTTGGAAGCTTTTCAATTTGTCAGCCAAAAGTGACATTTTTAGAGCTGATTAGATCTCAAGTGAGCAGGTGGGCGTTAATGCTGATATTACTATTTTTTACAAATTTTAAGTGTATTTATTTCACATCTTCAATTCTGTGTGGTCTGAAAACAACGTTGAATATTACTCAGCTATTTTCATAAAGAATCGACTTCCACCCATGTGTACGAGACCTTAATCCAGGATTTGTATAGTATAGTATGAAACTATACTAATGTGTACAGAACAATCTGAAGAAATTGCTAGATTTTAGCCAATACACAGGATGGGCAGATAGCGTCGGTAACAGGGCGTGGATTGGCTTAAAAGCGTTTGAGGTGACGCCCCTTTGAGGGAGATTCGTTCTCCTATTGGCTGCCCGTCACACAGAGCGAGTGGGTTCTGCTCTCCCATTGGCTGCCCGTCACGCAGAGCGAGTGGGTTCTGCTCTCCCATTGGCTGCCCGTCACGCAGCGCTTTTCTGCTCCTGCAGGGGGGAAAGTAAGGTTGGTTTCGTTGACAAGCTGTCAGGAGGAAAGCGACACATTATTTGCTCCTCTGTTCGAAGTGTGAGTTATTTCAATCTGGACAATTACTTAATTCAGCTTACAGCTAATGACTTTCACCTCGTGGCGTAAACGGTATTCGAGCCATAGATATAAACCTGTTATTTGCTTCTAGAGGAGAAAAAAAAATGGCACTGGGAGACATTGACCAGTTTAACTCACTGCTAACGTTAGCTTCCGCTAGCTTCAATGTTTTAACCTGAAGATGTTATTTTAAGAAAGTTGCATTCAACCCACTAATGTGTCGAACGTGTGGCGTTATTCTACACTTCACTGTGCTGTTATCTGCAGAGTTTCACGTTTTGAAAATGTTCTAAACATTTTAATTGTCTTCATGTTGACCAACCGAGGTTGTAGCTTTTATTTAAGGAGCTGGTGAGGTGGGGTTTTTTTTACTGGATTTCAGTGTCGTCCTTCATTGGTGACCGTTTTACTTAATTTCTCTATTAAATGCCGTCCCACTCACCTACTGGCTTTGGCTGTAACATTAATCTGTGCCCTCACTTTCTCTCGTCTGAACATTCAAGCAGCTCCCAACTGTTTTGCATGTTATCCTTCCTCATATCGGGTCGTTATTCGTGTGTTAATATACGATGTGATGCATTCTCCGGAGGTCATCTGAAGTCACACGGTGTTTAAAATAACCGCCTTTGAATTGGTGCAAGCCGGAGTAATGAATTTACGCTGCAAGGTCAAGCCGTACAGTGCCGAAATGCGCGCCTCACAATCGCTCATCTCCTGTTTACCCGCACAGCCCTGGGTGAGCAGGTGTTTCATAGAGGAGATTATGTCCCAGTGCCTGGTAATCCACTTAAACCAAAAATGAGTTTACTCCAAACAAACTGCCAGTATGCAGAGAACGGATTTCTCCTGCTGTTACCACGGTTCAGTTCATCCGTTTTGATACGTGTAATCAACCCCGGGCTTGAATTAAGGAGCAGTCTGTATTTGAATGTATGGCAGAGGGTGAAGGTTCTTAATAGAGGTGTGTGTGTGTGTGGGGGGGGGGGCAGATACCGGATTGCATGCTTATGCATGCAGCATATGTAAAAAGTGCATCCTAAACGGAGTACAATCCTACTCAGTTTTACCCCTCAGTTGTAGTACCGATCATCCCAGCTGCAGAGAAATGACACGACCCTTTCACTTGTAATGTTTTTGCAGCTGAATTCTTTTCATGGTTTTTGTCATTTAACACACACTCCACCTGCACGTGCTTTACATTCACGCAGGAACCATTGTATGAACTCATGTTACAACATAATTATGCAGACAAGTCAGTGTATATTACTAACTTGAGTTAATTACTCTGTCTCTGTGTTGCACTGCTGTGCACAGGTGCATGGAATGAAACGACAAATAAATGTTCCTGATTCCTGATATGTGTTTAAATGTCGACAAACGGCTGTGTAAAGGACATTTTCCTCATTCTATTGGTCTATCTCATAATCCCATGTCACCTCTGTTCACCGTGCATTTTGATTAAATGATTTTTAGAATACCACCCTCTCAATTTCCCCTGCATATTCCTCCAGTCTCGCAGGTCATGAAGCTTTTCAGAGGATGTGATTCTCTTTGAAGAAACTGACATCACCAGGAACTGCGGGGTTCTGACTAGACAGCTCCTTTTCCTGCCACAGTTATTTGTTTGTCTTCTGATCATCTGGCCTAGGTAAATTACTCTGATAATGGTCGTTTACATTCCACAGTTTTTTTAGCCTTTGCCCTTGCGTGATCGTGTCTGGTGGTGAAATGGTGTCTGGTAAAATGGGTACCATGTAATATTGCATGTTTGCTTAATGACTAGTTACAGTTTGTCTGCACATTCAGTGTAACTCTTGATAACACAGCTCACAGGGATTCACTGGTGAGAGGAACACAAAACACACTAGTTAGCTTGGCGTGTTGCGTCAGCACTCAGATGTAAGTTTAATTATCACTCACCATCCCCTGGCAAAGAAACAGTCTGTCCACAGTGTCTATTTTACAAAGCAGGTATAAGTCTTCATTTAGTCTTAAATATTGAGAGCAATCGGACAGTAATGGCAACAGAGTTTGTCAAAACAAAGATAAAGTGGTTTCCATAAAACACTACCAAAAAATGTCTTCCTATGTTTGTGTCTCCTCTCTAGGACTGTCAGTCAAGAGCATAAATGGAGGACTGGGCTGTCCTCAGTTTGCGAGAGTTAAAGACTTCTGAGAAAGCCAATCCAGTAATATGAGCTGGGAAACTACTGAAAGAAGAATGAGAAACCTGAGCATCATTGCCAACGCAGAACCCTAGCCAACACTCTCCTCTCTTCCCTCTGGTCTCCTGTAACCTCCTCCCTCTGGTCCTTCTCCCCTGGCTCAATTTGCCTCACTTTCTTTCTCTCGTCCTATTCAGTACCCACCAGTCCAGCCCAGCCCAGGCTGATTCCCTTTTCCCCAGGCCTTGTGCCCTTCCGTCGGTGGGCCGCTCCGGCGGTGTGTTGGTGTACGATGGCGCGGTGGGACACTAGGTGCTACCGCCGGGGACTGTGATGTCAGAGCCCAACAGCCCGGTCGAGAGCCGGCGCGGCGCTCCCAGATTCTTTGTGGGCTGCGAGGACGATGAGAGCGAGGGTGTGGAGGACAGCATGAGGACAGACATGGAGCTGTATGAAGACGATGAAGAGGCAGATTCGGTAGGAGATGAACATCCTCACAGACAACATATAAACGCCCCCTCAGAAGTATTAGCTTTTCAAGTTGCTGATTAGTCAACAGGTTGCACAACACTTGCAGTATCAAGAAGTTTAGTTTATTTGCGCAACAAAAAAATAAGACAACTTATAAAGGTAAGAATATTTATTCAGGAAAGGACAGAAGACCAGGGGTCATTTAAGGCTCCTCCCCTTCTAATAAACATGAAACATTTAGAGATGAGCTCTATAACTTAACAAATCAAAACTGCGAAAGAGAACAAAGCCATAGACAAGCATACATGCACAAGAAAAAAAAAACTACAATGTAAAATAAAGTAATGAAGGGAGAATTAAAATAACTCTGCCTATTTAAAAGTGATATTTCTGCTTTCTTGGCTTTCTTGAATGTAATGATTTAATATCAGCAGGGCTACTAACAATATTGATTTAAACGAAGTAAATGACTGACTGCCCCCCCCCACTCCCCAGATTTCTACATTTGGACAGCATGGACTGCATTTATATAGCGCTTTACAATTAATGCCTTACATTCACATATGTACAGTCATACCAATGGCGGTGTCAACCATGCAAAGTTCAAGTTCACCAGCTAATCGGGTGCAGTAAGGGGTTGGATGTCTTGCTCAGGGACACCGGCGTTTTTTTTGCCAGGAGGAGCTGAGGATCAAACTGGCAACTCTCCAGTTCACAGACGACCTGGTCTGCCTCTGAGCTACTGCCGCCCCAAGGCATTCCCCACATTTTAAAACACAGGAGCTAGACTGGCTGACTGGTTCTATTGTTGTTTGTATAGCATTCACGGTCCATCACAATTAATCGATTTCTACTGAAAAGGTTTGAAAATGTCAAATTTTGGCAAACGTGCAGCCATCTTCTTCACCTCAATTCTAAAGCAACTTTAGAGAGACCTTTTAAAGCCTCCTTTCCGCTCCTGTCCTCTCCTCCCCTCTGTTCAGCCCCTGGAGCGACAGATCATGGTAGGGATCTGCTGCATGATGAAGAAGTCCAAGTCCAAG
The DNA here is from genome assembly GCF_029633865.1 of Lampris incognitus. Lineage (NCBI taxonomy): Eukaryota > Metazoa > Chordata > Actinopteri > Lampriformes > Lampridae > Lampris > Lampris incognitus. The sequence goes on along the minus strand of NC_079214.1, from coordinate 7,635,863 downwards.
CCCATGACCCAGATCCTGGAGCGGCTGTGCAGGTTCGACTACATCACCGTGGTCATCTTTCCTGAGGATGTCATCCTCAATGAACCTGTGGAGAACTGGCCCCTGTGTGACTGCCTCATCTCGTTCCACTCCAAAGGTGAAAAACTCCTCTATACACACACACACACACACACACACACATATGGAGTCACACCAACAGACATGCAAAGACACAGATGGACAAACGCACAGTAACACAGACACACAGAAAATTCACAGATACACATAGGCACTTTAACACAAAAATACACACAAACACACAAATTAAAACACAATACACAGAAATTCACGAGCTGTGATCACATACAAGCACTTGGACAAAGGCCCTACTCTCTCAGCACATATGCTGTTCTCACGCCTTTCACAGCCAGCATCCCACAAAGACAGATCACATGGACTTTTGTCTGGCTGTAAAGTTACTAAACATAATGTTAAATACAGCTAAGTACAACTTCGGAGACAGTGTTAGCATTATGTCCACTCCAACATGTCATTCTGCTTAGATGAACGACTGACTCTATAGTCTCTCTTTCTCGCTCGCTCTCTCTCGCTCTGCCGCTCTGTCTCGCTCTTATCAACAATATGCATCTGGGCTTAATCTTTGAGAACCATAATGAAATTCCTTCTTTCACTTGGCCGATAACACGGATGTCTGTCAGAGAAGATTATGTGGGGCTTATTGAAAGTCATGAACCCTTTCTGTTCGTTCGAAACAGGGTTCCCACTGGATAAGGCCGTGAGTTATGCCAACCTCAGAAACCCGCTGCTCATCAATGACCTGAACATGCAGTACTACATACAAGACAGGTACTGCTCTAAACCAGAAGCATCTACTTTAAAGCATTGGTTGAAATAATGGCCTGGTGCAGGCGCGGGCATGTTTCTCATTTTTAAGCAGAAAAGGCTTAAATAACTCTTTTATACTCATAACATTGAACTATTTCTATGTTTCTTTCTTTTCAGGAGGGAGGTTTATCGTATCTTGCAGGAAGAAGGGATTGATCTACCACGTTATGCTGTTTTGAACCGTGACCCAGATAAGCCGGACGGTTAGTCTGCTAGCTCAGTCTGCTAGCTCATTAGTGATGTCCAATATGTTCGTTTGTTTACTGCTCATATCATTGTTTGTCTTTTGGTTTTAAGTTTCACTCAGTGATTAACCTTCTCTGGGTTTACAACAGAAGTGACACAGTAGCACAGAAGCAGGCAGACAACACAGGGTTAACCATATCGCCATAATAAATCCATTAATCTAAAGAGTTTTGACCCCTCCAGAGGAAAGCAGCACTCAAACTTTTGTCCCCGCTGCATCCCTGAGGCTATCAATTTAAGATGGTGTCTGTTTTATTTTAGTTCCCGGGATAAATATAGTGTGTAATGTCAAGCAGACACTGTGACATGTAGTCAGTCAGTCCCCGGAGAAAAGGCTAATTTGATGCTTCGTGTCCTCTCTGTCTTTAAAGCAAACCAAACTTTTATATCAAATGAAAAAATTTAACATAAAAAAAAAGATTTAATTCTCACAACTGCTCAACAGTTTCAAAAATCCATTTTTTTTATCACTTAAGTTTTTAGGTCAATACAAACATGTTCAAAAATCAATTTTAAATGGGATTTAGTAGTGAAAGTACTGTACTTTTGTGTGTGTGTGTGTGTGTGTGTGAAGGGTACCACCAAACTGAAGAGTGTGTGTGTGTATATATTTGGTTTTTGTGTCTTATTACCCAGAGTGTAACCTGGTGGAAGGTGAAGACCACGTGGAGGTGAACGGGGAGGTGTTCCCCAAGCCCTTTGTGGAAAAGCCAGTCTCTGCTGAGGACCACAATGTCTACATCTACTACCCCACCTCAGCGGGGGGAGGCAGCCAGCGCCTCTTCAGAAAGGTCTGCGCACACTTCCCATCCACCACTTCCATAAATCCAAATCCCCCAACATCAGATTCCTAACATCAGACTCGAGCTCCCTTCCCTACTGTGGTGCACCTCAGTGTCTGGGTTATATTTGGAGGATGGCTGGGGGCCCAGGGCTGTTGTTAAAGGTTTTAGGTTTTACTTCAATTCCCCACCACACACACACACACACACATACCGAAACACACACCCTCTTATTAATCAAGTAATAATGGCAGCCGTCATAAACGACATACTTAACTGAAATAGAGCATACTAGTCCTAACATTAGAATACACATGTAAGAGCTCCTCTGACGTGATGTTACTCTGCTGCCCTGTCAGGAAGAACGTTTAGAAACAGTCTTAAAAACATAGCTACTGATCTTATAAACTTTATAGCTGATCTTTTAAATGCAGCCACTAACATGATAACATCACCACTAATCTAAAAAAAGATTATGACTGATCTGAAGAACTGACAAACTGCTTTCCAAAAAGGATACACAACCTTTCAAACCAAATGTTATGGATGGTTTACAACACACAATTACACATTAAGGGTAAAGTCATCCCTGTTGCCTGAGTAAAGCATTTCTCTGACTTAGCTCACATTTTTTTGTGCTTAAGTAACAAGTTGCTAAATGCCGTCCGCTTTTCAGATCGGGAGTCGGAGCAGTGTGTACTCCCCGGAGAGCACAGTGAGGAAGACGGGCTCTTACATCTATGAAGAGTTTATGCCAACAGATGGCACGGATGTCAAGGTAAAATGTCAGTTTTTATGATGGACACAGATCCAGATTGGAGTTGTGTTCCAGAATCCCATAACAGACATTTTAAATGGAGAATGCTGGTGATGGTTGCTGTTCACTGTGAGCTCAGGTGTACACGGTGGGCCCAGACTATGCTCACGCGGAGGCTCGCAAGTCTCCAGCCTTGGATGGGAAGGTGGAGAGGGATAGCGAGGGCAAGGAGATCCGCTACCCTGTCATGCTGTCAGCCATGGAGAAACTGGTTGCCCGCAAGGTCTGCCTCGCATTCAAGGTAAACAATGACTTTCTGTTGACGTATGTCATTTTCGACCACACGGGATTCTTTACTTTGTCAGAGAGGGATGCTACCCTGCAGCATCTCAGCATCACATCTATAAATATACAAAAAAGTAATAGCATCTCTCCTCTCATCTCCTTTCCCCTCTTAATTGTAGCAAACGGTGTGCGGGTTTGACCTTCTCCGAGCCAACGGACACTCCTATGTATGTGATGTCAATGGCTTCAGTTTCGTCAAGAACTCCATGAAGTATTATGACGATTGTGCCAAGATCCTGGGGTACACTCTCATGTTTGATCTTCTGGCTATATATACCTTCCCTTTGTGCTCACAGCCATCCTCTGTGACAGAGAAGGCAGCAGAGATCCTTCCTCTTTGACTTTCTGTCTTTTTGCGGATCTTTAGGAACATAGTGATGCGAGAGCTTGCTCCTCAGTTCCAGATCCCCTGGTCAATTCCCACTGAGGCAGAGGACATCCCAATCGTCCCTACAACCTCCGGGACCATGTGAGTACTACCCGAAGGAAAGCAGCAATGCTAAAGTTTGGCTTGCTGCATATCGTAACATTAAGCGTTCTGTCTGCAGAACTCTTTGTCATCTTCTGGCCTGCTGGTTTCTCCTGAACTCCCCCTAGATTCTAGTTAAACATTAATTTCTGATATTTGATTAATTTGACTTTTTAAAAGATAATATAGCATTATTAATTTAAAATCCTTTTTGATTTATTTTTGTTTGGAAAATATTAATTGAAGTAAAGCAAGAGAATCAAGATGTTGGTCTGTTACAGTTAGTCTTTATAATGGATGAGTCCACTTATAAAATCCATCCACAAGATAGCGTTCATCATATGGATGGATGGCATTTATCCATACGATGGATGCATCAGTTCTGTTTTAACACCAAATATTTAAACCCTACCAAACAACGAACTCAAGTCCCTTTCTCGGGCCCCTCAGGATGGAGCTTCGCTGTGTGATTGCGGTTATCAGGCATGGAGATAGAACTCCCAAACAGAAGATGAAGATGGAGGTTCGAAATCCCATGTAGGTTCTCAATCCTGTTCCTGTCCTCTCAGTTCACAGCATCGAGTAGTTATCTTCTCTCTGTCAGATTTTGGTCTTGTGGGTTGTTTTTAAGTTGTTGTTTTTTTTTATATCATCAGGTTCTTTGACCTTTTTGAAAAATATGGAGGATACAAAACGGGAAAGTTGAAGCTGAAGAAGCCGAAACAGCTACAGGTAACAGTGAGGGACAAACAAATAATATAAAGATTAAATTTCTAACTTCACTTTTACCCCATTTGGCATTTTTGCGTTGTTGCCACAGGAGGTGCTGGACATCACCCGTCAGCTATTGGCTGAATTGGGGCAGCATGAGGACTGTGAGATAGAGGAGAAGAAGTCCAAACTGGAACAGCTGAAAACTGTTCTGGAAATGTAAGTGATGAGGGAACTGGATATCAAACGCGCATTTACATCTGCCTGAATGGTTTCTGTGTCATTTCAGAAAGCAATTACGAGGAAAAAAGATGAAGTCCAAAGATATTCCAACTCCATAGCTGTAGACAGAGTTGTGTAATGGACAGTGACATGAGTATCGGCATATCTGAAATATTATACTAAGGGATCTGTGCTTCGCAGGGTGAATAACATGAACGGTCTCACAAAGCCGACTTTTAGTGACCTTCCTGGCATGTTTCCCAAACAGGATTAGGTTAGAAAACTCAAGAAAAGAACAAGTGGTTTGGTATCCAGGCAGCATCCTGTAGTCACATGTGTCATGTTCACTGTAGCACCATTACGAGTTAATTCCCTCATGTCCTTACTTAACTATTTAAGTCAAGTCAGATTTATTTGTATCCTGTAGCCCTAAATCACAATTTAGTCCCAGATGGCTTTACAATCACAGTTGACAATGTTTGACATCCCTTATCCTTAGACCCTCTCCTGCTTACCAATCTCTCTCTCTCACACATATATAGATATGAGCACTAGCATACTAACTTGAAGTTATGCGAGATACCTGGCCTAAAACACTGTCTCTTCATCAAGATCGCATGAAGTGTTTTCGTCCTACAGTCATGAGGATGGTTTTCACCTTAAGCTGACTGTATGTTAAGAGCCAGGTAGATGCCCGGAGCAATAACCGAATTTTTTCCATTTTTCTAATGAAGGTACGGACACTTCTCTGGGATCAACAGGAAAGTGCAGCTGACCTACCTTCCTTATGGTCAGCCCAAAACCTCCAGTGAGGAGGAGGGTAAGGAAGGACTCATTGGGTACCTATCTAAAGGTCATTTATGGAATGACCCCCCCCCCCCCCCCCCATTGAGTGACTCTCTGGTTTCTGGTCTCTCAGATACGCGAAAGGAGGGGGCTTCCCTGCTGCTGGTGCTGAAGTGGGGGGGAGAGCTCACCCCCGCAGGCCGAGTCCAGGCTGAGGAACTTGGGAGAGCTTTTCGCTGCATGTACCCCGGAGGACAGGGTGAGAGATACAGATCGACATGGACAGATAGATGAACAAACAGAAAAACGGATACAAAGAGATACAGACATACTCAGGCATACATAGATGCATACTAACATACTGATGGACATGGATAGATGGATGGATAGACAGAGATACACATATAAATGGACACACCATCAGGCACACCATTTAACAGATGGGCACAGACATAGACACATACATGTGCACACAGTGCATTTTTTAATCCAGTGTACATATTCTCACACTCGAGTTATCATTTGGCCCCAGGCAGATTCACTTTCATATGAGACAGTGGTTGACCTAATCAGTAGTCTAATCAGGTTGTAAAATTTTGAAACATTTCATGAAACCCTGAAGTCTGCTCATATGAAGTAATTTTTCCTAAGAAAAACAAATGAGTTGAGTATCTAACGGGTACTCTTGAAGATCCATCCATCCATTCCATCCATTATCCGAATCGCTTATCCTGCTCTCAGGGTCGCGGGGATGCTGGAGCCTATCCCAGCAGTCACTAGGTGGCAGGCAGGGAGACACCCTGGACAGGTCGCCAGGCCATCGGACAGGCCACCAGGCCATCACACAGGCCCGACTTGTGTGTATGTGGCACAGTGGTTAGCGTGGTTGCCTCACAGCAAGAAGGTTCTGGGTTCGAGCCCCGGGGTAGTCCAACCTTGGGGGTCGTCCCGGGTCGTCCTCTGTGTGGAGTTTACATGTTCTCCCCGTGTCTGTGTGGGTTTCCTCCGGGTGCCCTGGTTTCCTCCCACAGTCCAAAGACATGTAGGTCAGGTGAATTGGCCATACTAAATTGCCCGTAGGTGTGTGTGTGTGTGTGTGTGTGTGTACACTCTTGAAGATGTTATTGAAAAATCAGTGACCTGTTTTTACAGGAAAAGTGAAGTCATCACCATGATATAAAGCATTTTCATTCATCTCTAAGATGCACACGCGCGGCTGACCTGGCTGCCGTTAACCAGCTGCTGGATTATTATGAACTGAGTGCAGTCACATATGTCCATACAAGGTCACAGGAAGAACAGAGAAGACACCATCGCTTCGCAGGCCAAAATGTCATTATTATTGTTTTTGACAGTCTAATAAACAGGACATCCCTTTAGTGTAAATAGTTTCTTTAATGGGTTATTATTTGTAATACCCCCCCAATAAACTTTTTGTGTCAAACTTTTGCTTTCGCTGTGGGAAATTCAGCCTTCCTCGATGATCCAAGGTTTTTTTTCTTCTTTTTTTTTCTTTTTTTAAACACACACACACACACACACACACCCCTTCTTCTCTAATGTTAATGTCCACCAGCTGGCTGGCCATGTTACTATAGCAACAGGAAACAGTTATGTGATTGTTCTTCCAGGGGACTACGCTGGTTTCCCTGGCTGTGGGTTGCTACGGTTACACAGCACCTACAGACACGACCTGAAGATCTACGCATCAGACGAGGGCAGGGTGCAGATGACAGCTGCAGCTTTTGCCAAGGTGAGCAGGGGTCAGGGGTCGGAGGACATCTTGAGGGATATAGTATGCCAGTCGGCATTATGATGGATGATGGATACTTTTCATTGAAACCTCATCACATATGGAGTTACTTTGTGTATGTGTATATATGCATGTGTGGGTGTGTGTTTCACACGGGCTTTTGTTTGTTGGTGTGTGCTTTTGTATTCAATTATATTTTTGTTCCAGACTCATCTTAATAGAGGTCCATATAAAAAAAGAAAAGAAAAGAAACGGTACAAGACAGAGGACATATACATACATAGAACATAATAATATTAAACAAAAACATTAGTCCAATAGTTTACATAGAGGCTCTTGCGCCAGTGTCTCCACATATTTGATGAGAAATGAGTATAACTCTTTATAGGGTTGGCTAAAACCACTATAACGTTATTCTCCGACTTGTCTAGACGACACATAAATTTATACATAATGTTTAACAGTGCTTGACGGGTAGTTATACCAATATTAGCAAACATCTGGCTAGCACTGTGATGTCTTGCTACACAAAACAGTAACCGCGCAGCATCATTATATGCTACTTTAAGTCTGTGCATGCTACTTTTACTGTACAACCCATAAGTGAGGTGTACAAAAAGCTTTAAACAGTGAGGCTTTGACATTGATCGTGCACATATGAAACTTGTGTGTCAGCATGTTAGCCTGGGCATACAATTTGCAACACTGTGTATGGATATCTTTGTCATCTGTTAGAGTTTCTATAATGTAGTGACCAAGGTATTTAATCTCATTATACACCTTAAGGGCATTATTATCCGCTGTGGCGACCCCTGAGAAACAGGGAACAAGCTGAAAGAAGAAGACACACCTTAAGAACATTATTACTCTGATAACAATCAGCAAAAACGTATTTTCTATCCTCTTTACATCATACAATCATAACATTACTCTTTTTGGCATTGTTATTGGATGTCAAATTCTCCACCATACTGGGAACATATCTCCCATAACTGTTGTAACCCAGCGCTATATGGAGAGAAAACAACCGGATCATTTGCATATATTAGATGGTTAACAACAGTATTTTCAAAACAGCCCGTTTTATACCCATGCAGCTGCTTCGACAAGTCATCCATGTACAAGGAGGGGATAAAATCCCACCCTGTCTGACCTCGTTGCTAAAATAAATAAAATAAACTTTAAAAAAAGCAGATACAGCATTGCCCCATTTAACTTGCATAGTCTGATGAGCATACCAGAAAACTAAAGATCTGAGTGTAACCTTGGGTACACCTCTTTGGCACATTTAACTAAATAATTTCTTATGATTCATTCTATCAAATGCCTTAGAGGCATCTATAAAACACATGGTAGAGTTTTGGCTTCTGTATTTAGCTGCTATTTCCTTTAGGGCAAAAATATACGTCTGTGCCATGTTTGTGCTTCAAACCAAACTGATTATCATTGGTAAGAATGTACATTTCTAGTCATCCATTCATTATCCAAACCGCTTATCCCGCTCTCAGGGTCGCGGCGATGCTGAAGCCAATAGGTATATAATTACCCTTGCTATATTTATTTTACCAGCTTTATCTTTGACAACCGGCACAATTAACACTGATGCCATGGAAACCGTTAACATACCGTGAATGAAAAACCCAGTGAGACGTACAGCAAGAAGGGGAGCAAGCTGTTGACTGGCATGTTTTAAGTGTTGAGCAGTGATATCATCCGTACCACATGCCTTAATGTCATCTAACTTCATGATACCATGGTGTATGTCCTCCGGCCTAACCTCCATGTTCTCAGTGGAGTCAACATTATGAACCATAAATGTATCACTTAACACAGCTGAAAAGATCATAATGGTGTTGTTGCCACAATTCAGCAATATTATCTGTGCCACATACTCCATCAATATTAGACGGTAAGGAAATTTTACATTTTTTTTTTACAACTCTGACCTCCTTCTCAGAAGTCTTCATAGCTATTATTTCACAGCTTCCTAGCAAGTGACTCAGCCCTCATTGTCCCCTCATTACTTTTTAATGAAGCGGAGAGTATATTTAAATCTAGCATTCGTACTTTTTTGGTGTTCATAGAAGAGCCCCTGCTGCCATCAGACAATCAGAGTCTGTTGAGTCCTTTAAATCCAAACTTAAAACTCATCTTTTTGCCTTAGCCTACAGTTAGTTGCCTTTAAGTTGAGTGCTTCACGACCTGCACTGTATGGCGGGTTTGTTTCTGTCTCAGTGAATTTACCAAGCACTGTTCTGCCGATGGCGGCATGGTGGTGCAGTGGTTTAGCGCGATCACCTCACAGTAAGAAGGTCCTGGGTTCGAGCCCCGGGGTAGTCCAACCTTGGGAGTCGTCCCGGGTCGTCCTCTGTGTAGAGTTTGCATGTTCTCCCCGTCTGTGTGGGTTTCCTCCGGGTGCTCCAGGTTCCTTCCACAGTCTAAAAACATGTGGGTCAGCTGAATCGGCCGTACTAAAATTGTCTCTAGGTGTGTGTGTGTGTGTGCGTGTGTGTGTGTGTTGGCCCTGTGATGGGAGACACCCGCGGCAGGCGGGTGTCTCCCCGCCTGCCGCCCAGCGCTGGGATAGGCTCCAGCATCCCCTCGACCCTGAGAGCAGGATAAGTGGTTTGGATAATGGATGGATGGTCAGAGCCCCTGTCTCATCCTTCTTGACCTTGTCCATATTTTAAAGGCTTGTCTTGCTGCACCGTGTAGCTCCGCCACATATTCATTCCAGCCAGGTTTAATATTATTCTCTTTATTCTTAGATCTATAAAAAGGGTTACTAGTGACATTGAGAGATTCAACAATAGCATCATACATAGAGCATACATGGGTCTTTACCATGTTCAGGTCACAGCACGACATTGTGTCTCTTGGCAGTTCAGTTGTATCCAGCAGTTTGTCAGTTTGAGTGGTATAATTGTTAATATCATTCTTAGTTAAGCTTAGACCAATCCAACTTCCCTGTATAGGAATTATTGCCAGCAGTAGATAGCTGTGGTACATTCTCAACATTTAAGGACATAACTATTGGTATATGATCTGTAGTGGCCAACCCATAGCAAATCTCCAGCAAATCCACAGAGTCATGTGCTTCTGCTGTGCATACACAGTGATTAAGCCATTACACTGTATGGCTTCATCAAAATGTGTATAGCTTTCCTCAGGCAACGGCATTTTACTGGAAAAAACATTATTATTATCATCGCAGAACTGCATTAGATATGGTGCAAATAGAGAATTATCTGAAATGTCAGCATTCATATCCCCAACGACATAAACACAAGTTGTATCATTCTCCTCAATGCGTTGATAAACGCTAGTCTAGTCTGATATTCATCTTAATTTTGATACAACTCATAAGGTGTATATGTGTATTTATATATGTATATAACTTAAATGTTTAAGTTATATATAAAATCATTTAAGTTTTGCATGTATTAAATATATATATAAATAACTTAAATGAAACCATCAACAGTAGGCAAAGTGCTCAACAAACAAGGAGCAAAATAATCCAGTGATTCAAGTAATTTCTTTAATCCAGACAGTACAAGCCTGATTCATGCTACATGCAATCATCAGCTGTCAAGAGAGCTAAACAACAAAGAGCATAACATGTAATATAAAACTGTCTCGCCGTGCACATCACGTGCACAACGTCCAGTGGGGAGGGGGGAGGTTGCATACAAAGTTAACAGCATTTGTCTATTAGCATTATCTATTTATAATTACAAAGTAGAAGCTTATATCTGTGTCTGCAACTGCTGGCCACCTCATTCCTGTTATACTGTTCTACATTTTATCTTTTGCAAACCAAAAATGTCCACAATGAATAACAGGAGTGGCCAGCAGTTGCAGACACAGATATAAGCACCTACTTTGTAATTCTAAATAGATAATGCCAATAGACAAATGCTGTTAACTTTGTATGCAACCTCCCCCTCCCCCTCCTAGTGGACAGTTAGCGATCACATGTATTCAGATGTAGGCACCTCCCCCTTCCCTACTGGACGTTGTGCATGGCAAGACAGTTTATATACTATATATATATATATATATATATATATATATATATATATATATACAGTGCATCCGGAAAGTATTCACACCCCTTCACTTTCCCCACAATTTGTAATGTTACAGCCTTATTCAAAAATGAATTAAATTCCTTTTTTTTCTCATAAATCTACATACAATACCCCATAATTACAAAGCGAAAAAGGTTTTGTAGAAATTTTTGTAAATTTATTAAAAATAAAAAACTGAAATATTGCATGTACATACGTATTCACTCAGTACTTGGTTGAGGCACCCTTGGCAGCGATTACAGCCTCGAGTCTTCTTGGGTATGAAGCTACAAGCTTGGCACACCTAGTATATATATATAGTGTGTGGGTGTGTGTTCTTTGTTGTTTAGCTCTCTTGCCAGCTGATGATTGCATGTAGCATAAAACAGGCTTGTACTGTCTGGATTAAAAATCTTTATTCCAATAGCGCGGTCAACATCCAGTATTACCACCTTCACCAGTGGATCTTATTTGCTATTTTTGCTATTCCAGAGTATAGCCACTCCTCCAGGTATCCTGCCATGAACTGTTTTTGCACTGAGATCCATAGCGGACTCTCCAACTCCATGAAATTCCTCGTGTAGTGTATTCAGCCTTTCAATTTCTTTTTTTAGTGCATGCTCAATAATCCAGGTAAGAAAATCCAAGAGAGGTGAATCAGTTCACCTGGACACAACGTTTATTGAGGAAACGTTTCATCACTCATCTAAGAGACCTCTTCAGTCTCAACTGACTGCAGGTATCCCCACCCTTATAAGCAACACAATATGACCGAAACCAACGACCAGTTTCATATGCAAATAGGCGTGACCATTAACTAGCGTTTCAATGCCCATCTGTACTATTCACAGATCGTTGGTTTGGGTCGTTATGCCACTGTATTGTGTATAAAGGTGGGGACACCTGCAGTCAGCTAGACTGAAGAGGTCACTTAGATGATGATGAAACGTCGTGGCCACATGAACTGATTCAACTTTCTTTGACTTCAGATCTGGTTTAGCTAGCCAAGTCTCTGGAAGCCACAGGATGTCACATGTTTTATTTCCAGCACTGTGCCCTACATGCAGGCCACACACGTTATGTGACACAACCCGGATCTTTGTATTTGGTTATTTACTGCTGCCATGTGCACCGTCAAAATGAACGGTTCCGGTGTGGCTTATTGCCAACAGACACTGCGTTGTGGATGCTGAGGTTTCCCTCTAAACCATGCAACCCACTGGCTGGAGTCTCTCTGGGCCGTCTTAGCCCATAGTAGCACCAGACAAAAGTCCCGTCGCTGGGGGCATCCGGGTAGCGTATCGGTCTATTCCATTGCTTACCAATGCAGGGATCGCCGGTTCAAATCCCCGAGTTACCTCCAGCATGGTCGCGCATTCCTACAGACACAATTGACCGTGTCTGCGGATGGGAAGCCGGATGTGGGGATGTGTCCTGGTCACTACACTAGCACCTCCTCTGGTCGGTCGGGGCGCCTGTTCAGGGGGGAGGGGGAACTGGGGGGAATAGCGTGATTCTACTTGCTACGTCACCCTGGTGAAACTCCTCGCTGTCAGGTGAAAAGAAGTGACTGGTGACTCCACATGTATCAGAGGAGGCATGTGGTAGTCTGCAGCCCTCCCCAGATCGACAGAGGGGGTGGAGCAGCGACTGGAACGGCTCAGAGGAGTAGGGTGATTGGCCGGGTGCAATTGGGGAGAGAAATCCACAAAAAAAAAAGGAGTCCCGGCGCTACTATGAGCATGTGTAAATTTGCATGTGATTTTGTGTGTGTGTGTGTGTGATTAATAGGGGCTGCTAGCGCTGGAGGGGGAGCTGACTCCCATATTGGTGCAGATGGTAAAGAGTGCCAACATGAATGGACTGCTTGACAGCGACAGTGATTCACTGAGCAGTTGTCAGCACCGCGTTAAAGCCCGCCTCCATGAGATCCTGCAGAAAGACCAGGACTTCACAGAGGAAGACTACGACAGGGTGAGTAACCTTCTCATTCACCAACACACAACACAGAATGTCAGTCTGCTGCCCCCCAAGGGCACCAGAGCCAGTACTCACTAGCGGTTGGCAAGCCCGTCGGGTCCCAACACGCTAAGTTGATTCGGGTCGGGATGTGCCTTTTTTTTTCTTTTTTTTTTTAATAGATGGGGCTCGGGTCGTACTCGGGCTCGTTTAACTTCCCATATATGTGCAGAGCACAAATAGGCCACTGTATGAAATACTGTTATATTTAGCATAAATATTTTACATATGCATGTACATGTGACAGCTGACCATGCCCTGTGTGTGTTTGCGTGTATCAGATAGAGCGCGTTTTAGTGAGAGCGATATTGGTGTTGGTCTGGGGTCAGGCTTTGTCGGCCTGGGCCCAGGCTAGGGCTTGAACACCATGGGCCAGGACGGGGCTAGGGCTGGAGTTTTTGGCCCATGCAGGGCTTTAATACTCACACAGACGCCAAGGTCAGAGTCCTGCACGGGTCTGACTTTGGAAATCCATTCCCACTCCAACCCTAAGCCGTGCAAAACCATGCCTGCCCTGCTACCCGTATATTTGATAAATCAACTCTTGCAAAGCACCCGACACATTAATTCAACACCCGCTACCCCACCCGGAAGTATCAAGAGGTCCATTTTCACAACATTTGCTGTTTTGCTGAGTGTCGGAACACCAGATGTTGATTTACTGAGTCAACGTAGATGCTGAGCAGCCGATCAACTTGGTAGATGCTCACCCAGTTTTGTATATTAAAGAATATATAGAGTACCACAGCATTAAACAAGATGTTTAATGCTTTGAGAGCTATAGGCTCCAGACTTAACTTACTCCTGCCTTTTTTTAATTTTTTTTTTTAAATCTTTTTCATATTAGCAAGACTGTCATAGCTCTCCTCTGATCGTCATCTGTGTTCTCTTTTTTGGTGGAGGCACTCACCATGACAACATATACATGGCTGCATACTGCGATCTGCTGTGTATTGTGTACCATCGCCGTTGACACCAGTTCCACAATGATGCACAATGACAACAGCCTTTCAATGGCAACGTGAAAATGCCACATTAGGTCTAAATGATTTCAAACAAGGGCGTTGGTAAATGTTCGTTAAAAGCTTAGAACGAGCTCCAGTTGCTGTGTGTAGCGTAGCTGCAGCACGTCTGACGTATGGGATTCATTGATTTGGTTTTGTAGGATGAGGCGAATGAAAGAGTAGAAAGAATGTTGAAAATAATTTTGGTTACTAGGGCTTTTTTTTTTTTTTTTTTTTTTTTTTTTTTTAGGCCCACGTCCATGCCCGCAAATTTTTTTGGGGGAGGGGATTTTCCCCCCCTTTTCTCCCCAATTGTATCCAGCCAATTACCCCGACTCTTCCGAGCTTTCCCGGTTGCTGCTCCAGCCCCTCTGCTGATCCGGGGAGGGTTGCAGACTACCACATGCCTCCTCTGATACATGTGGAGTCGCCAGCCGCTTCTTTTCACCTGACAGAGAAGTTTCACCAGGGGGACGTAGCACGTGGGAGGATCACACTATTCCCCCAATTTCCCCCCCCCCCCCCCCAGAGGAGGTGCTATTGCAACGACCGGGACACATACCCACATCCAGCTTCCCACCTGCAGACACGGCCAGTTGTGTCTGTAGGGATGCCTGACCAAGCCAGAGGTAACATGGGGATTCAAACTGGCGATCCCCGTGTTGGTAGGTAAAGGAATAGACTGTTACTCTACCCGGACGCCCCAGTGCCCGCAAATATAACCACAACAAAAACTTACCCATTAGCCGTATATTTTGTGGAAGTCCCATTCTGATGCAGGACTCTGGCCCAGGTTGAATGTTATAATACAGCTGAAGCACTTATAATCCAACTCTACCTAAAGTCAATCAAACTCTACATAAAATGAATCCAACTCTACATAAAATCAATCCAACTGTACATAAAATCAATCAAACTCTACATAAAATCAATCCAGCTCTGCATAAAATCAATCCAACTCTACATAAAATCAGTCAAACTCTACATAAACACTAATCAGCTTTACATGAGAGCAAGTATAAATACATAAAAAATGTTTTTACATGAATAAGAAGATAAACATACATCATACAAATGCACTACAAGTCTGACTCTGGAGAGATAAACTACAAATTATTGGAAATCGATTAGAAATGCCTATGCACCCTTGGAATGGCTGTGCTTAATATGGTTTAGCCATACATCCTGTTGTGCTTTGTGTAATGACGTGCATATTTAAACACCAGTTGTGTATGTGTGGGATTTGGGTTGTAGTAAAATTAGGTTGTAATATATATACACACACACAGAACAGCACTTCATGTTTATAATAACTGAGTCTTTAGGAGCGTCGACGCTGGACAGTAAGTACACATGTCAAGTACACATGTCGACTCAAGGCAAGATGTCGCCCATGTAAAGTTTATGTTCACATAATTAGGAGCGTTCTTCCTGAGTGTCAACTAGTGTTGGTGT
Source organism: Lampris incognitus (assembly GCF_029633865.1). Taxonomy (NCBI): domain Eukaryota; kingdom Metazoa; phylum Chordata; class Actinopteri; order Lampriformes; family Lampridae; genus Lampris; species Lampris incognitus. The sequence goes on along the minus strand of NC_079214.1, from coordinate 7,620,356 downwards.
GCTCTGGCCACACATTGTCATCAAGAGTAACCCAACTCTCATTTATCTGTAAAAAAAATCTTGTGAAATGTCAGATTGTCAACCGAGAATAAAAAGATTGTTGATGTTTTGCAAGTCAGTATTAAAGTTTTATAATATAACCTTGATGAATTAGCACAGCCAACATTGGGTCATTAATACACGAGGGTGATGTGCCTGCGTCCGGGTAACGTAGCGGTCTGTTCTGTTGCCTACCAACACGGGGATCGCTGGTTCAAATCCCCGTGTTACGTCGGGCGTCCCTGCAGACACAATTGGCCATGTCTGCAAGTGAGAAGCCGGATGTGGGTATGTGTCCTGGTCGCTGCACTAGCGCCTCCTCTGGTCAGTCGGGGACACCTGTTCGGGGGGGGGACTGGGGAGAATAGCGTGATCCTCCCACGCACCTCGTCCCCCTGGTGGAACTCCTCACTGTCAGGTGAAAAGACGCAGCTGGTGACTCCACATGTATCGGAGGAGGCATGTGGTAGTCTGCAGCCCTCTGCGGATCGGCAGAGGGGGATAAATTGGCCCAAAAAATGCAATTGGGGAGAAAAGGGGGGGAGATCCCCCCCCCCAAAAAAAATTATACATGCCTTAGTTTTTGATCCTGTGGCTTCAATTCCAGAAAAGTTGGCTATATTTGGATAGGGAAAGGAAATGACAGCTGCTGCCAAGTTTACCTTGAGCAAGGCATTTGCCCAACAACTCTGTCCCTCTTTCAGAGTTAATCAGTTTAAATTGTTATCCTCTGTCGCAGAGGTGCTGCTAGAATGAGAGCAGTGATTATTTTAGGAGCAGAGCAGAAGAGAGTCGGGCCTGACACCCTTTTGATCACATAGTGTTGGTTAATTGTGGTAATGAAAACAGAAAGGATTGTGTTCCTACAGCTAAATGTTCACTAAGGGTTTGCCTCCTTTGTTCTTTTGAAATGAATCGGCAAAGCGTCTCGTCTACAGCACTAATGTGTCCGCATTAGGAGCTTTAAGCCTCTGGAGCTCCTTCGTGATTTGAGAAGAGTCATAGTTCATTTGCTCTGAGTTCCTGTCGTTTCACCTTTATTCTATGCAGTTCATTCTGCAGGTTTCTGTTTGAATTCTTCTTTTCTTCCCCTTGATAGCTGGCCCCAACCTGCAGTGCCTCTCTTGTGAATTCTATGAAGATTGTCCAGAGTCCAGTGAAAACATGTGACCAGGTCTACAGGCTGGTCCAGAGCCTCACCTCCCAAATCCGCAAGAGGATGGAGAATCCCAAGTCTGCAGGTGGGGGTCATCTTCCACAAGGGTTAACCCTACGCCATACCCATTTCATTCAATTCAGGATTAATGGGAACTGGAAAAACCTTAGACTGGTCACCAGACCAATGAGTCCATCACAGGGACTCGTTGTGTAAACTGAGTGTGCGGACCAATCCACATTTGGCGACAATCTAGAGTCTCTAATCACCTGACATGTATGTCTGTGGACTGTGGGAGGAACCCCATCCAAACAAGTGCTGACCTCCCACCCCAGTGTGCACTCAAGGCTGGCTATAAGCTTTCAGTGGAATTAAAGTAATGGCTTTTTATTGATGAGTACTTTCATGTGGGATGTCTTGGTTGGTTTATAATCGGAAATTCTGAGAAATCTTAAATGTGTGCAAGTTAGACTGCTGTATGGATGTATTCAGCACCCCTCTGAAAAGAAAGCATTTCAAAAAATGTTCAGCCCTAATGTAGTGTTTGCATGACTGCATATTTAGCAGTTTTAGACCTGCGGTGGGATTATCTGTGATTGTGAAGAATAATGTCTGTGAATGTTCTCATTCATCCAGGTCATGGTTATCCAAAGGAGTTGAATCAAGTGCAACTGGACTTGGTATATATATATATATATATTTATACCATATATACCAAGTCTAGTTGCACTTGATTCATCTCCTTTGGATGTGAAGAATAATATTGTGTTTTAGATTGATGTGGCCCTCAGGTGGCCCTCGTGTTTTCCTAGCTGTCAGCATACATCCTGATAAAATTCACCAAAATATTTAAATTAAGTGAGGACATTGTGATCTATGAAATGTAGTAAATTATGAAATGGAGACTGAAGGAAGAAAAAAAAACAGAAATAGAGACTGAGACTGATCCTAGATCTCTCGGTAGACAACAAAATCCACTGAAAGAAAAGGTCCCAGCAGGGTCACACACTTTGACATAAACTATATATGAAGGACACAGGGAAACCCAAAATCTGGCTCCTGTAAATGTTCACACATCCTTCCTTTCTCCTGTCGATCCTCCTGTCTGCTGTAGACCTACAGCTCTACCACAGTGAGACCTTGGAGCTGATGCTCCAGCGCTGGACCAAACTGGAGAGAGACTTCCGCATGAAGAGCGGACGATATGACATCAGCAAGATCCCCGACATCTATGACTGTGTGAAGTACGATGTCATCCACAATGCCTCGCTGGGCCTGGAGGACACGCTGGAGCTCTTCAGGCTGTCCCGCGCCCTGGCTGATGTGGTCATACCTCAGGTCAGCTGGAAGGGAGGGGTGGATGTAGGGGTGGGCGATACGATATGAACAAAAATTGATATTGCAATATTTTCCTCTATCTTGACAATAACATATCACTATATACAAGATAAAATTCTGAAATAATAGATGACTGAGGATTTATTCTAACTTTAAATAACAGCAGATGAAAAACATGGTGCAAAGACAACAGAAGTATATAAATTGAAAAAAATAAAATATAAAACTGAATAAAATATATCAAGTACTCGAGGTAAATAAAATAAAAACTATCATTGCTGCATGGAAAATAAATTTTATTCCTCTGTTAAAAGTGCTGCTCTCTTTACAGCATAACTGTTGTGATCATTCACAACTGGTGCTAACTACAACCTTCTCAGCACCAACCTAGCGCATAAACCACTGAAGTGCAATGACAATCCAGAAAACAATGTGTAATTATTACTGTTTCAGGAAAAAAACGTTCTCCTTTTGCTTTTTTTTATGTTTTGTTGTTGATTTTAAATGATTATCAAGTATTTATGAAATATGGGTAACATCGTAATGACTCCCACTTACTAGGCATGTGTAACCAGGTTAAAATTAACGTTTTTATTTTATTTTGTTTGAGTATGAAATATCACCAAATCCTGTCTGTGTGCTGTGATTTGTGTTTACTACATTTTATTTTAAGTCATTATTTACTTTTATGTATGTTTTCCAACGACCGTCATATACGTGTACTGTCGCTTTAAGAGAGAGGTCTTGTGGGTACACGGAAGAGGGAACGCGGGAGAGGCCATTTTTGTTTTGTGGGAGAAGTCTCAAGCAGCAATCGAGCCGAGCCACGCGTGTTTCTTACCGTAGCACAGTTTTGCTGGTTGAGGAGAACGTAACCTTGAGTATCCCTGTAAGAAGATACTGCAAGCTGTGGGATAAAATACTTGTTTATCCTTTCTTACATCGGAGTCCCGTGGACGGTTTCTACTTCTAACGCACACGAGTGGAGTCCGGGCAGTGGTTGAACTTCGACCCCCACATCCGTAAGAAACACCGCTCCCGCTGGAGGACTGGACGGTTGTCGAAGGGTTTGAAACCAAAATTAAATGGCAAGGTGGGCCAAATAGAGTCCTGTGTGTCCCCGCTCCTTCCTTGATCATGATGATGATGATGATGATGAGAGACTGAGGGCCCCCCACAACACCTGGGACCCCACCCAACTAGAACACAACGCAGAGCTAACGATGAGAGTGACGGGCGTGCAGCAGGCTGACCAGCATAGAACACCATAGGACTGCCCCCGTTACACATGTTGAGTCATAAACACTTGATACCATTACTGCCCGAGGCCAACTCTCCCTGAATTACTATCTCAGAAACCTGTGGAAACAGGAATTTATCTTACCAAAAAGTTATCAAAACACTGAAAGAGTCTTCTCAGTAATCTTACATTTACTGTTTTGTTCTTTGTCAGGAATATGGCATTAACAAGGTGGAGAAGCTGGACATAGCCTATGCCTACTGCCTCCCACTGATCAGAAAGATCCAGATGGACCTCCAGAGAACACATGAGGATGAATCGGTCAACAAGTTACACCCTCTGTGAGTCTGACATGGGCTCCCCCAACCTTTCCCTTAAACACATTACAATAGGTAGAGTTCTACATTTCTGAGAGGGAATTAAGATGCAGTTTTTGAGGTGGTTGGCGGTGGTGTTTTTATGTCGTATTTCCAGGTACTCTCGAGGAGTGTTGTCGCCCGGGCGCCATGTCAGAACACGTTTATATTTCACCAGCGAGAGTCACGTGCACTCTCTGCTCAGCATCTTCCGCTACGGAGGCCTGCTGGACGTAAGCACTGAAACCATCTTCTCACTGAAGCACCTGGTCACACAGATAATACAGACGATTTGGTTTTCCTTTTCGCTAACCAGTTAAAACATGTCAGCCATATATATGGTCTTGAACATGAAGATGTCCTAGCTCAAAGCTCCAGCTATAGACCTGTGTCACCAGTCCCCGTTCCAACATTAATTTCCTGCATCTCCTCAGAGAGAGAAAGAAAACAGTGATTTTAAAAGGTTTTGACTTTTTCAACACCTCTTTGGAATTCTTCTGTCGGAATATGATCTGAAAATTACCCTTCAGTCATAAAAGGAAGTCAGGACTGAAACTCACTGGTACCAGTTTAACCAGTACTGTTGACGACACAGCTGTGAAGGACCCATTTTATACAAATATAGCATGAAGTAGCAATGTTGTCACTTCTGATTTCTGTTTTTAAGAGGTCGTTTTAACTTATATTGTGATTTCCCTGGGCCAGCACCTGGCTCTAACAAACACACAGTAAAATCTGAAGTTGTGTGTTTGCTTGTGCGTTTATGCATACCTGTGTGTGTGCGTATATAATATATGTTTGTGCATGTGCACGTGTGTACCAGGAGGAGAAGGACCAGCAGTGGAGGCGGGCCATGGATTACCTCAGCGCCGTCTCTGAGCTCAACTACATGACTCAGATAGTGATCATGCTGTATGAGGACAACGATAAGGTACTGGGCCATTTTTCATTCGTTCAACCTTTATTTAGACTCGGAAATATATTGAGGTAGAGAGCTCATTTACAATATAGCCGAGCAAAAAATAAAAATAAACGACACATTCTAGGCACCAAGAAACGCAGATAAGATACTTAGATTAAAAAAAAAAGGTGATTAAAAATTGAGAAATGATAATAAAAAAAAAAGGTAAAATACTAACATATTAAAACCTTCAAAAATAAATAAAGCAATTTAAAATTTACAACAAACGAGTCAGCTAAAAACAAGAACAGCTGGAAATGAAATGAAAAATTGTAATTGGCCTAAGGATGAAAATGAGGTAAGTTTTAGAATGTTCTGCATGTTATTCCAGGTTGCAGGTGCACAGTGCAAAAAACTGGATTTTTCCAAGCTCAGTAATCTAATAATTTAAGCATGTTTGATAAGGGCTCACATTAAAAGAAAGCAATGAAATGATGCTGGGGGTAGTAAAACCAGTAAGGGCCTTACAAATAAATAAAAAAAGCCTAGTATTTATCGCGCCTTACAGAGAGAGAGGGCTACCCAACCTTAGCATACAGCTCACAATGATGAGTATTATAATCATCACCAGTAATAAATCTTAGTGCAGAGTGATAAACAGTGTCCAAGGGCTTCAGGGTCACAGCTGAAGCATGCGTGTGGAAAATGTGACCATAATCCAATACTGATAGAAAAGTTGCCACAACAAGCGTCCTTCTACAATGCAGAGGAAACATGTTTTATTCCTATAAAAGAAACTTGTTTTTTTCCTTAATTTTCTTACCAGATTAGTCACATGATATTAGAGTTTATCTTCTCATCAATCCAAATTCCAAGATATTTGTATTCTGTGAATCTTTCAATATTTGTACCATTTTTAGTAGCGATGAAGAGATTATCATAATATTTTTGACTCTGGTGAATAACATGAATTTAGTTTTATCAGCATTAGGAACTAATTTATGGTTATTGAGTGCAACTCGAAAATCAGTAAAGCAGTGCTGAAGAGATTTAACAGCAGGATGTACAACATCAGTTTTGCAGTGCAAAATTGTATCATCAGCATAAAGATGAATATTACTACAGAAGAAACAATGTCATCTATATACAGAGTGAACTGAATAGGTCCCACGATTGACCCTTGAGGTACACCTTTTGTAATATACACAAACTCAGATTTAACATTTCTAATAGCCACATACTGTTGTCTGTCCATGTCTGTCTACTGTTGTCTGTTGCTCCATTGCCTTTATGTAAAGAGAATTACATAAGCAGCCTTCCGCACCGTAGGAACTGTACCAGTTAAAGCTGAAAGGTTAAAAATATATGTTGTGTAGCTGACTACGGTTGGAGTGGCAAGCTTTAAACGGTATTGGTCAAATTAATCCTCACCAACCAATTTCTTTGTCTACAGCTTGTAATGCATTGGCAACGTCACTAGAAGAGAACAGCTTTAATGTAAAACGAGGCCTTTGCGTTTACCTGGGTGTCAGGATCAATAGCAGACAGAGAGGGTCCTGTATAAGTTTCATGAAACGGTTACCAGCAGATATAAAATGTTTATTAAAAGCTACACAAATCTCTTTATGGTCTGAAATTGAAGACCCATCAGCTGTGGCAAGAGAATTTTGCTGGATTTGAATACACTTTGGTGATTTTGGTGATTTGAATACACTTTGGTAACACAAATAAAAATTAGATTTTCTTATTCAGGATGTGCATTTGTTTCTAGGCTGCCTAAAAGCAAGCCAGTGACCGGGATCCCCAGTACACCTGGCGAGAGTCCAGGCTTTAGTTCTCTCTAAGTAAAAAGGATATTTCTGCTGAGAACCGGGAACTTGACCTATTCTATATTCTATATTTTTTTAAAAGGTGCATGCTTATCAGCTACTGAATTAAGACTTACAAAACTGGTCAAGAGCTAATTCAACATCTGGGATTTTATCAGTATCATGAAGTTCATTCAAGAAGGCCTGTTCATCAAACTGTTTGAAATTCCGTCTAATCACCATACGTAGACATAGTTTTTATTTCATCCTCGTATTTCTAACACAAGCTATTACATAATGATCACTAAAACCGTGCTCCAAGACTCTAGAGTCTGTTTTTTCCTTTCTATTTGTTAAAATTTAGTCAATCAGAGGTGACTTAGAGTGGCGTTTTAAGTTTGGCCTGGTAGGGTCAGTTTAGCTATGAAAGATTAATATTGCCACAGACCTCTTAAAAAATCAGCAGCAGAACTCAACCAGTTTAAGTTAAAATCACCTAGAATAATCAACAAGATCAGCTATCTTGTCAGTAGCTGAGGTGGAAGCAGAAGGTCTGTACACTCCAACCACAATATCAGAATTATTTTTTGTAATACAGTCTTAATCGATGATCATAATCGATGGATTATACAAAACACTAGTTGACATGTAAGAACTATGACAGTTAAAAACAATTCACAAAGACCTCTGTACCTCTATCCATTTTTTAATGTGTTGTGATAAGGCGGTTTGCATCCATCGTCATGGTGCATTGCCTCCACCTACCTCACACTATTTTTTGCGTAGCCAACTTTATGTTTCAACCCAGTTGATGGAGATGCACCGAATTCACGTTTTATTTTTTACACCTTCACGAAAGTTTGTTTAAATTTTCTTGCTCATTGTGTGGAAGCTTAGCTAGCTGCACCAACGCTTTTACACTGTGGTCAATCAGTGATTTTGTGCCCACGTAGAAATATAAACTCATCCACTTTGCGATAGCACAGTACTTCTATTGTGGGTGTTTAACTATTTCCACCATTTTTGTTCAAGTAGTCGTTATTTAGCAACGCATACTCAAGAAGCCAGACATTTGATCAGTGCAGGTTTCCCGGTCTCTATTAACTGTTTATCAAGGTGTGAAGAAGCTCAACAGCTCAGATGCTAACACCTAGCCTCTCCCTCGTCCCTTCACAGGATATCATGTCCGAGGAACGCTTCCATGTAGAGCTCCACTTCAGCCCAGGGGTCAAAGGCGTGGAGGAGGAGGAGAATGCCCCGACCGGCTTCGGGTTTCGACCCGCCTCTGCAGAGGTACCGGTCCAAATGCCCGCTAAAAGTTTTTTTTACTCCACATTTACCTGTTTATGGTTCTGCATCTCATCTTGTTTGTTGGTGTTCAATCTGTCCAGAACGGGCAGAAACAGACCGACCCGGGTAGCCTGGAGGACCTGTCACGCGACGAGACTGACCGGGCTGTCCCTCTGTCTGAGCCAATAAACATCCAGAAGAAGTCCCCATTAATTCGTAACCAAAAGACTGGCTCTATGGAGGTGAGGCTCAGAGAAAGTTAAAATAATGAACCAAAACTTCACAGCCCTGTTGATTTTTTTTATATATATATTTGTAACACCTTCCAAACTTACTCCATATTTCATTAAACTCACAAGTATTTTACTTATCTACTCATAAATGGTCACTAGTTAATGCAGTGTTTTATTAGCAAATAATTTTATATTTTATTAAGTTTTCAAAGTGCTTCACTGATCAATCATAGTAAGTAGAATTGCCTAGAATATAATTAAATTTGTCAGTCGAAAAGGACGAAACAATCGTATAATACAATAGAGTGAAGACATGACATCAAGGAAAGTCTCTAAAAATACTTTTTAATCAGGCCTTTTAATAGTGTACTGATCCTGTTAGCCTGCCTAATTACAAAGTGCAGGTTTTTTTGTGCCTTTTCCTAATCGCTTCTGCATGAAAGTCAGTGTCTCTTCTACTCTGTCGTTCATAAAGCAGATTTTTAGTTGTTACCTTGCGAATAATGTCATAGTTAAAGTTTAGTTGTAAAAGAAGTCCCACCAAGACACGGGGCGTTTCGTGCCCCAACCTGTTAATATAGCAACCTGTTTTCATGGTTTTATACCCGTATCGTGGTCATGGTTTTGTACCTGTATTGTGGTTTTATACCCACATCGTGGTTTATACCCGTATCGTGGTTTTATATCCGTATCATGGTTTTATACCCGTATCGTGCTTTTATACCCGTATCATGGTTTTTATACCGGTATCGTGGTTTTATACCCGTATCGTGGTTTTATATGGGTATCGTGGTTTTATACCTGTATCGTGGTTTTATACCCGTATCGTGGTTTTATATGGGTATCGTGGTTTTATACCTGTATCGTGGTTTTATACCCGTATCGTGGTTTTATACCTTTATCGTGGGACTTTTCCATTCTCGCCAGATTCTTTGAGCGTTGTTGGGGAAGGTGAAGGAGAAAGAAGTGAAGACACTATTAGATAGGGCAGTACCTTGCAGGCAGGTGCACACCAGCAAAATGTTGTTGAAACAGAAATGGAGGGGCGTCTGGGTAGTGTAGTGGTCTATTCCATTGCCAACAAACACGGGGATCGCCTGTTCGAATCCCCGTGTTACCTCTGGCTTGGTCGGGCGTCCCTACAGACACAATTGGCCGTGTCTGCAGGTATGTGTCCTGGTCGCTGCACTAGCGCCTCCTCTGGTTGGTCGGGGCGCCTGTTGGGGGGTTAGGGGGAACTGGGGGGAATAGCGTGATCCTCCCACACGCGAGGCAAGTGGTCGTCTGCAGCCCTCCCGGGATTGGCAGAGGGGGTGGAGCAGCGACTGGGACAGTTCGGAAGAGCAGGGTAATTGGACAGGTACAATTGGGAAGAAAGGGGGGGGGGGGGGTTTTAAAAAAGAAATAGAAATGGAGAAAAAGTTATGACGGCGCTAAATAACCTCACACTGGATGAATGTGGTCGTACTCAGCCGGTGGTGAAAATGCAACAGATGGTTATATTCTCTGTTTAATGTTTTGGCGTCGCTCAGTATTTCACTCTCGTGGCTTTGTGGTATGTGAGGAACCGGTGTTAGCCACTCAGACGGGTAGTTTCAGAGCACAGGAACCCAGAATTTGACAAGGGGGTCGGTTCAGACTTCTGGTTGAGGTTGACACTCAGACTAGGGTTATCTCTACTCAACCTTTATTTTGTCATTTTTATTCTGTTACATCTGTTCCATGTCCACACTCGATTTAGTTTTATTTAGATGTATGCCTGAAAGTGCGGAATAAACAAAAATATTATTGTTATTGTTATCATGAAAAGGTTTTGTGTGTGTCTGCATGTTTGTGACGCCCTCCACAGGTCCTATCGGAAACTTCGTCCTCCAAAATAGGCAGCTACCGCCTCTTCCCGTCCTGTTCCCGACAGTCTCCGGAGATGAAACAGAGCGGGCTCGGTAGGTGTCCCCTCCCGACAGCCGGGTTCACACATGACAGGAAGCGGGGTGGGAACAGCGATCCCAGTGCCCTCCTGAACCGGGAGGAACTGGGAAGTACTGTAAATGACACAGCACCGATGTCTGGAACATGAACAAACGTCATTCTGCTCTTATTTTTAAAGGTGGTTGTAGTTGAGATTTATTTCTGTTTTAGAATTACCTCCAACTTTCCATCAGGTTCTCATGGGACAATTCTCTGAAGTAATGTAATGAATATCTTGTTAACCTTCCTGACATTAATCCCCCCCCCCCACACACACACACACAGTAGTAATTTTTTATATATTTAGACCCATATTAAACTAGAAACAGACTGTTGAATGAATGAAGAGCTGAATCTCTGACCTCTTCTTTGAAAAGGAGAGTAAGTACCTTTTATCAAGTGTACGACTTTTTAAAGAAAGTTAATCTTTCAGTTTTCGGGTTTAAAACACAAAACTCAAATCTTCTTGGCGTTACATTTCACATGTGAGGCTTATGAACATAAAGATGCAGGCTCAACACAGATACGCTGTTGTACCAAAAGAAGATACGCTCCGGTATCGGTTTTTTTTCCACCGTGAAAGAAATCGAGCCTTCCATGTGCCAGAAATAGAATAAATCAAGCCACTTTGCTTTTATTTATGGTGGGTTTGGTATCAGATTGTGTTTGGTCTCAGATTTTAGTCTTGGATCAAATCTGTGATACCGATACTGCGTTTTAGCCCGGTATTGAGCTGATAACCAATATGGGTATGGATGCATCTCTGATTAAAAGGTCAGTTTGGGAGTGGAAGATAAGCAGCATGCTGTGACCCTGAACAGACTTTAGACCTGAGCCGAGTTACAGTTGGTATCTCACTTTCATGCTGACTCATCAGATAAACAGAGTCCCCCCGACACACACACACACACACACACACACACACACACACACACACACAAACCACACACATACTTACTTCTGTGACCATTGTGTCTCCATGTTTGAGTCCTGTCTTTTCGTGGAGGGCTCCTGAGAAAGAGTTCCATGAATCACATGACTTCCCTCAAGACCCCAGAGTATTTGACTCTCTCCCCCTCTCTCTCCCCCCCTTTCTCTCTCTCTCTCTCTGGTTAAATGAGGCAAGTACTGTTTGAATAACTGCATGTTGTGTAGCAGTCACTAACACACCCCTCCCCAACCCCCTCACAGGCTCTCAGTGTGCCGGTCTCTTCAGTACTACTGTCCTGGGGGGGTCCTCTAGTGCCCCCAACCTGCAGGACTACGCACGCACACACCGCAAAAAATTCTCCTCTGGCAGTCTGTCCTACAAAGACGGTATGTGTTTGACCTTTGACCCCCCCCCCCTAACAGTAGCTCATATAGAGCAAAAGAGATCAGTGTTATGTTCAACAGCCCCTTGTGGTATTTTAGAATGACATGTGTATGAGTGTTGTGGTCACACTTTAGTTACTGAATCCATTTTCCTAATTTTTGTTTGGCTAACGACGGCAAAATGTCAGGAGCGATTAGTATCAGAAATGTTCTGTTTACAACGGCTGTGATTTCCAAACAGTTTCCAGGACCTGTGTGTGTTCAGAGAGGAGCCCATGTGATGTTTGTGTTGGGTGGGTGGTCCAGGGGCTCATAGGGAGGTGAGAGAGAGAGTTTATTCAGACTTTCCTCTCCGAAGTGAAAACTCCCAACAAATGACATGTAGTGCTAAACTGCGTCAGCCCTCCTTCAAGCTGTTTGGCATGTCAAATGTCAGACATATTGTAGTCTTGCCCGTCTTTATTGACAGTTATCGCATCAAGTTTTCAACTAGCCTCAGTCATGTAAAATATTTTGGTTGATTAATCCTTTTTTTATGGCAGTTTTCACCAACAAGGTGAGCACAGCATCAGGTCAGAGGCGGTCTGATGGTCCGCTCTAGAATTAGTGGAAAACCGGTGGTGTTAACACTCAGGTTGTTGTGAAAAAATCTGCGAGTTTAGTCTTTATGACCTTGCTGTTTTCCAAGTAGTGCTCGGCGATATGGAAAATAATATCACCCGACTCATTGGGAAATGTCTACATATCTACATACATACATACTGATGAGTTAAAACATTATGACCACTCACAGGTAAACCAAATAATGTTGATCATCTCCAAACAAGGCCACAGGTCAAAGTTCAGGTAGATTAGATGGTAAACGAACAGTCAGTTCTCGTAGTCAACGTGTTGGATGCAGGAGACATGGGCAGGAGTAAAGACCTGAGAGTCTTTGACAAGGGCCAAGTTGTTATGGCCAGACAACTGGGTCATAGCATCTCTTGAAATGGCAAAGCAGTGGTGAGTACCTACCGACAGTGGTCCGAGGAGGGACAAACCACAATCTGGCGACAGGATATTGGGTGCCCAAGGCTCATCAATGCACAAGGGCAACGAAGCCTATCCCATCTGGTCTGAACTGACAGAAGGTCTACTGTGGCACAAGTCACAGCAAATTCTAATGATGGTTACGGGAAGAATGTCACTACACAGACCGGTCAGAGTCCCCATGATGACCCCCTGTCCACCGTCGAAAGCGCCTACAGTGGGCACGTGAGCATCAGAACTGGACCTTGGAGCAGTGGAAGAAGGTCGCCTGGTCCGATGAGTCTTGTTTTCCTTTAGATCATGTGGATGGCCGTGTATGTGTGCGCCGTTTACCTGGGGAAGTGATGGCACCAGGATGCACTGTTGGAAGACAACAAGCTGGTGGAGGCAGTGTGATGCTCTGGGCAATGTTCTAGTGGGAAACCCTGTGTCCAGCCACTCATGTGGACATCAATTTGATATATGCCACCTACCTAAACATCGTTGCAGACCACGTACACCCCTTCATGGCAACGGTATTCCCTGATGGCAGTGGCCTCTTTCAGCTGGATAGTGCGCCCAGCTACATTGCACACATTGTTCGGGAATGGTTTGAGGAACATGGTGTGATCAAGTTGTCGCCCTGGCCTCCACATTCTCCAGATCTCAATCCGATTTAGCATCTACCGGATGTGCTGGACCGACAAGTCTGATCCATGGCGGCTCCACCTCACAATTTACAGGCCTTGAAGGATCTGCTGCTAATGTTTTGGTGCCAGATACTGCCGGACACCTTGGGGGGTCTTGTCGAGTCCATGCCTCAGCGGATCGGCACTGATTTGGTGGCACACAGAAGACCAGCAGCATATTAGGCAGGTGGTCATAATGTTTTGGCTCATGTGTGTGTGTGTGAGTGTGTGTATGTGCGTGTGTGTGTGTGTGTGTGTGTGAAAAAATCAGGTTATATTTACATTTCAGGTTACGTTTAAAATCAGGTTACATTTTATAGTATTTTATAGTAACAGTATGTACCGTGTTATATGTATTATGTTTTTGAATACAAATACTATCCAGGTAACAAGCACTGTGGGACGGATTAGGTTTTGATTGTGATACAGGTGGGGAGGTCGGAGCAGAGACAGGCTGGCTGTAGATGTTGACATGGTGGATGAGGAGGGCAGTGTAAGGGTGACGCAGCAGAAAAGAAAGTCTAACAACACAAAAAAAGGTTCACGAGCAAAAAAGTGACAGTGCATGTGCAAAAATACCATGTTTGAGAATCCACCTGGGGTTCAAATAATACTCCGATATTTCACGCCTCATTGTGTCAGAACCTTTAGGTAACTTTAGGTAATTTCAGACTCTCACAATCATTAACTTAGTGTTGTCTATCAATATTCATGCACGGATAACTATCAGACCAACATCTTAACTCAACTGAATGAGCCAAAGGCCCCCTCAGCCCCGGCTAAATACCACAGAACTAAACTCAGGTCCATCAGCCTGTCAACTTCCCCTTGACCCCGTCGACTGTTTCATCACCATGTTTCCACGTTTGTTTGCTTTTCGTCACCCATGGCCTGAAATATGTTCTGCATCTCCCCATAAACTCACTGAATCCTCAGATCTGTGTACCAACAAGGCGGTGGGACTCCACTCAGTAGATTCAGCTCAGCTTGAGTGAATTCCGTCAAGGTTTCAGTCGAGCTCGTTCTGAGCGATGTTCTAGGTTTCAAAGGCACTGGGATGCACCATAATCTGCAATTAAGAGGAAAAAAACTTAAAACTCATTTGCTCCGGGGTGTCTGGGTGGCGGTCTATTCTGTTGCCTACCAACACGGGGATCGCCAGTTCGAATCCCCATCTTACCTCTGCCTTGGTCGGGCGTCCCTACAGACACAGCTGGCCGTGTCTGCGGGTGGCTAACCAGATGTGGGTGTGTGTCCTGGTCGCTGCGCTAGCGCCTCCTCTGGTCGGTCAGGGCACCTGTTCGGGGAGGAGGGGGAACTGGGGGGAATAGCGTGATCTTCCCACCCGCTACGTCCCCCTGGTGAAACTCTTCACTGTCAGGTGAAAAGAAGCAGCTGGCAACTCCACATGTATCAGAGGAGGCATGTGGTAGTCTGCAGCCTCCCCGGATCGGCAGAGGGGGTGGAGCAGCGACCGGGACGGCTCGGAAAATAGGCTAATTGGTGAAGTACAACTGGGGAAAAAAGCCACACACAAAAAAATAACGTATTTGCTCTGAAGTTTACAGTGTGTTGAAAGTGTTTGGTTAGATATGTCAGCTTTACAGTATGTCACGGGTTAATATAAATCTAGAACATTCCTCATCCTTTTGACTGGATTCCTACAACATGGCTGTCGTGTTTTAGTTGCAGAAGGCCTTCACGGATTTGACAGTCTGGACGTGGTGTGTATGTATGTAAGCTGAGTCCAGAATCTACGGCCGTAGCTTAGCTGAGATATTCATCAAGAATTTCCACAATTAGTTGTGGCTTCAATTATTCAAACAACGACATTTAATTCAGACTCAAGTGTGGCACGGGCATCAAACCTCTCCGGCTCCACCGTTTAGTTTTGAGGCATGGCATCCACTACGGGGCCATATCGTCCACTAGGGGTCAGTGTCATTCAGCGCCTGTGTACATCCAGCAGCTGTTCTCTTGGTTGTGCAGTATCTCACGTGAAGTCTCAACGTTGTTTTCATCCTCCATCTTGTCATGCCTCTCATTCTCAACAACCAAGAGAAGCAATGAGGGGATCTTGTGCCACAGCACCATCTAACGGAGTTGGGCTGACATTGATGGCTAAGTTCTAACTGTGTGTGTGTGTGTGTGTGTGTGTGTGTGTGTGTGTGTGTGTGTGTGTGTGTGTGTGTTGCTTCGGAATAGAGGACCTCCAGCCTTAAGCTGGTCTCAGGTTTAAAGGACTCTGTACTGTGTGTGTTACAGTAGATAACGCAGAGGCTGAACAGCCTGACCGATTTCTTCCGGACTCTTTCGCATCGTGCCAAAGCGCTGTGAGCTCAGGACGCGAGCATGAGGAAGAAACTAGACAGAGAGATACACCTGCATATCACACTTGCTGTCTGAACAACCTTTTCTCCCATTCTTTTGTTTCATATCTAATTTTAAACCATTTCCTTTTATTTTATCATCTGAAGAGATTTCATGCATGTGAAGCCCTCAAGACCTCCTCGATTTGGGTTTGTCCATACCAGTCTGTTAGGGTTTCTCCAGGATCAAAGGCTAATACCTGGCGTCCGGGTGGCGTGGCGGTCTATTCCGTTGCCTACCAACATGGGGATCGGCGGTTCGAATCCTCGTGTTACCTCCAGCTTGGTCGGGCGTCCCTACGGACGCAATCGGCCATGTCTGCAGGTGGGAAGCCGGATGTGGGTATGTGTCCTGGTCGCTGCACTAGCGCCTCCCCTGGTCGGTCGGGGCACCTGTTTGGGGGGGTGGGGGACTGGGGTGAATAGCGTGATCCTCCCACGCGCTACGTCCCCCTGGCGAAACTCCTCACTGTCAGGTGAAAAGAAGCAGCTGGCGACTCCACATGTATGGGAGGAGGCATGTGGTAGTCTGCAGCCCTCCCCGGATCGGCAGAGGGGGTGGAGCAGAGACTGGGACGGCTCGGGAGAGTGGGGTAATTGGCCAAGTACAATTGGGGAGAAAATCCACAAAACAAAAAAAAAAGGCTAATACCAGTCCTCTTATCCTCAAAGCCCCTTGTTTGTGTCGTAGATGGTCCTCTCCTGACCGCAGTACTGTTGCGTACATGACAGAAAAGAACAGGAATTGATTGACAGGCTGTTATTAGTTGCTGTGGCTCATGGTAACACCAGTGAACTCTTCTTATTTCCTCAGACTTGTTGTCTATGCCGGCAGTTAAACGATTTTCTGTGTCGTTTGCAAAGCATCCGACTAATGGTACGTCTGCTTCTTTCAAGTTTTCTTCCACCTCTCCACATCCCCCTCTCCTGCATGTCTGAAAACGTTCTCTTTTAGACCTTCTGGGGTTTATGTCACTCTTGTCACCTCCATGGACCTCCACAGCATCTCGGGTTTTCAGTCTTATTTTAAATTTTGGATTTTTTTTTTTTCCGTCAACCCATATACGCTTGGACTCTTTTTACTTTTGTAACACTTCCCACTGCCCACATTGTGTTTGTAACCAGGGTTCCCACTGCTCAGAAAAGTCAGAGAGGGGTTTTCTTAACAGGGGGGCTGTAGGAGAACGCCCAGTCAAACTCCCATTTTGGTTTTCACAAAGACCTTACAGAGGAAGGTACCAGAATCTAACATTGACTTTTCACCCAATTTCACAGCATTTCACATCAGCTGGTGAAGTTCTCCGCTCCTCTTAACATCTGACATTTCAGTAACGAGACAAAATCGCCAAGGCTCATCATTGGCGCCGTTTGTCTAAATCCAAAGGCTGACAGATTTTCTCTGTGGTTAATCTGAAGTAAAAGTGTCACAAATTCTAATTCTGAATATCTTCTGATGATAAATAACAGAATGTGTAAGCCCGAGCTGCCTTTGGCCCGGTTCTAGCCACTTGACCTTTCATCCCTTTTTTTACGAATGATTCTTTGCTTGAAGGAAGAAAAGGAAAAAATAACCCAACAAGAAGGAAGAAGTCAGGGTGAGCCGTGAGAATGTTCTGGAGTTGTCTGTTGAACAACGGGTGGGAACCCTGCGTAACATCCTGCATAAAGCATAACCGTGTCACCATCACCCAGTCCAGTGGATAGATGTTTTAAAACAACTGTTTAAGATGTGTACATGTTGACCATCACTGTTTAGGATGTGAATTGAAGCCATCTGTGAAAGCACCGCAAACCAGTGTTTAACCCTTCCCCATCCACTTCCGACTGTTAACCTCCTCTATTCTCTCTGGCTCCTGCCAGCCACGGGCTGATCTTTGGGTGATTTGGGTTGCAGAATAAGTTGGATCCGTGTTTACTGACAAACGGGGAAAAGGGTTAAAACATTTTTTTTTCTTTTGTCCCATCACCTATGTACGTCTGTCATGATCTGAACAGGCTTTGCTTGGAGGAGGACACACGCTCTCAGATGTTTTCAGAGCACAATTGTGGATGTCTTGATCCAAACAAGTTGACAGCATTTCTAAGATCCTGTGGTTGTATGGTGATGTCAAAAACCGTGTACCGTATATATTTGTAAATGTTAAGCATACTTTTATGACCTTACTTAAAGCTGCTACAAGGAGTTGGTCACTGATTCAGTCTGAAATTTTGATGCATTTACATGATTGACATAATCAAATGAGGTCATCAGCAAGAAGGTTACATGTTGCAGCATAACGATTCCATTTGCTTGTCTTTGGATCAGATTTACACCAAAATCTGACAATTTACCGCACACAACCACATAGCCACAATTAGAGATACATTACCTCATCTCTGGAATGACCAAGGCCATCATTTTGACTGTTTTGGATTTTCAAAAGTTTGATAACTTTATCGGGGGGAAAAGATACAGACCTGCCGCTCCCTGAATGCTCTTAAAATTGCATATATTTGCATTAAAATGAGTTTTAGATCAATCGCACAAAAAAAAGTCACAGAGTTCATTGCTCTGTCCTAGAAACACACCAGCATTCTCCAGTGTAGAGTAACGGTCTAAACTTGATTTTTGATAATTTCCAACATGTCTGGTTACAGACGCCATTTCAGACATGCCATGACTACCACCGAGGTGTTGCAGTAATTACAGGTGTTGGACAGCAGCCATTTCAAATTGTTTCAAAATAGTATAAAAGTTGTTAAAATGTTAATTTTGGTGTCACTTACTTTCTTAACAGACATACTAATGTATGCAATGCATTAATATCTCAATTGGGTATTAATTCATTCATTCATCTTCAGCTGCTTCTCCGGGGTAGGGTTGCGGTGACAGCAAGCTAAGTAGGGCACTCCAGACGTCCCTCTCCCCAGCAACGCCCTCCAGCTCCTCCTGGGGGATCCCAAGGTGTTCCCAGGCCAGATTGGACATGGAGTCCCACCAGCGAGTTCTGGGTCTACCCTGGGGTCTCCTCTCTGTTGGCCGTGCCTGGAAAACCTCCAAAGGAAGGTGCCCAGGAGGCATCCTAATCAGATGCCCAAACCACCTTAACTGGCTCCTTTCGATGCAAAGGAGCAGTGGCTCTACTCCGAGCTCCCTCCAGTTGTCCGAGCTCCTCACCCTATCTCTAAGGCTGAGCCCAGACACCCTACGGAGGAAACTCATTTCAGCCACTTGTAGCCGCAATCTCACTCTTTCGGTCACTACCCAAAGCTCATGACCATAGGTGAGGGTTGGAATGAAGATTGACTGGTAAATTGAGAGCTTTGCCTTCTGGCTTAACTCCCTCTTCACCACAACGGTCCGGTACAACGTCCACATCACTGCTGATGCTGCACCAATCCGCCTTCCAATGTCCCGCTCCATCCAACCCTCACTTGTGAACAAGACCCCAAGATACTTGAACTCCTTCACTTGAGGCAACAACTCATCCCCAACCGGAAAATGGTGGATTGCTCCACCATTTTCCGGTAGAGAACCATGGCCTCAGACTTGGAGGTGCTGACTCTCATCCCGGCCATTTCACACTCAGCTGCAAACCACCCCAGTGCACGCTGGTGGTCACGTTCTGTTGAAGCCAACAAAACCACATCATCTGCGAAGAGCCGAGGTGCAATTCTGAGTTTCCCAAAACGGACACACTCCTCACCTTGGTTGCGCCTTGAGATCCTGTCCATGAATATCACAAACAGAATCAGAGACAAGGGACAATCTTGACAGAGTCCTCAAGTTGGTTATACAAGGACTGGATGGCTTGTAGCAACTGCCCCGGTACCCCATACTCCCGTGGTACCCCCAACAGAGTGTCCCAGGGTACACGGTCGTAAGCCTTCTCCAAGTCCACAAAACACATGGAGACTGGCTGGTCAAACTCCCATGCCCCTCTCAGCACTTCCGTGAGGGTAAAGTGTTGGTCCGTTGTTCCAGGGCCTGGACGGAATCCGCATTGTTCCTCCTGTTCCTCAATTGAGTATTTATCTTGACAAAATATAGAGTTTGAAAACCGCGCCCATGGTCATTCTAGTAGTTTTTAAGTTCCGGTCGTTGTTTGGGATTGTTTCAGTATTTACTTTCAGTTCTTTTTTTACATATCACGTTTTATAGGCCTTGTTATGTTTGTTAGATTAGCAATATGTGTTGTCCGTTTTGTTTTTCAGGTAATATTTTCCCTTTTTCAATTTTGCTATTCAAGTTCGACCGTGTCTCTCTGAAGTTTAAATTGTTTAAAAATAGTATTATAGTTGTAAAATGGTGATTTTTGTGTCAGTCGTTTCCTAACAGACATACTAACATATGCAATGCATTAATATCTTAACTGGGTATTTATCTTGACAGAATATAGTTTAAAAACCGGCCGTCATTTTGACCGCCCATGGTCGTTTTAGGTTGGAGTGAAATCCCGGTCGGCCTACAAACAGCTGTTTTTCTGTAACACCACTGCATCTCTAACTCTTTTCTACAAAACAAATGCACCAGCTACCAGAGGATGAATGGAGATCTTTGAGACAAGAGGCGATGCTTGTTCGAATTGAAGTCATTCTTCCTCAAAACTACCCCTTTCACCACCAGGGGGTAAAAAGACAACAAAATCTTAAAACTCCTCATAGCAGCTTTAAGTGTTCTCTGTGCTAAGGGGGCTTATTCTGTAAGTCTCCACACTGAAGATTGTGGATTTTATAATACGTCGTCCCCGTTTTCCAGATATTATAGGTCTCTGGTCTTGGGATCAGATAAAGACCTGGGGTGTGGTAGTCTGACTCTCAGATGTGGTGTGTTCTTCCTTGTTGGTGCTGAACTGTTGTGACCGATATACATGGTTGTTTAATGCAGCATTCCTCCATCGCTCCGCTAACAGATTGGCAGTGAGTGCTGTTTTGTTGGAAGGGAGAGGTGAACGCTGTAGGCCAGCCGTGGACTCATACCGCTTAACTAAACCGTACACATTTATTTATGTTTTCACAGTGCTTCGAGAAAGAGGCAGTCTCAAAGATTTCACTGTTTGTTAGTCAACTAGGGAAAGATAGAAACCCATCTTTGATGTTTCTCTCTGGTTGGTCCACGACAGAGGAAGTTCCCCCCAATAGCAGCTGACACTGGGCCGAACCCGCCCATAGTCCGGCAGATCCTTATAGCAATCACATCCGCCCTGCACCTCTGGCCAGAGTGTGGCCTCCTTACGAAAGTCGGAACCCATTTTTAAATTGGGCCTTGTGGATCTAAAATGAGTCAAGAGTCAGCACCTGAATTCCCTATTCCTCGCATCCATTTTTTTCTAGAAACAGATTTCAGTGGACTGTTTAAGAGAAAGACCGTTTACGATCCTTGAATCCTTGAATATGCTCCCGTGCATTTTTGTACCTGTATCTGGCGCGGATCCGCAAATCCGCGCCAGATGCTGTGGTACATCCGGCCCGGATCCAGCCCAGTTTCATTTTTTCTGTCTGTCCGCCTTATCCTCTCTGGTGGGCTGGTCATTGCTCGCTAGTTAAATAAATGTTCTACTACCTTGTGTTAATATACTAATTGTTGGACCAAGCATAGCTTCTCTCTGGTTGGTCCACTGGGGAGGATGTTCCACCTTATCCACTGGTGGTCAACCGGGGAGGATGTTCCGCCTTATCCACTCTGGTTGGTCCACCGGGGAGGGTGTTCTGCCTTATCCACTCTGGTTGGTCCACCGGGGAGGACGTTCTGCCTTATCCACTCTGGTTGGTCCACCGGGGAGGGTGTTCTGCCTTATCCACTCTGGTTGGTCCACCGGGGAGGACGTTCTGCCTTATCCACTCTGGTTGGTCCACCGGGGAGGACGTTCTGCCTTATCCACTCTGGTTGGTCCACCGGGGAGGACGTTCTGCCTTATCCACTCTGGTTGGTCCACCGGGGAGGACGTTCTGCCTTATCCACTCTGGTTGGTCCACCGGGAGGATGTTCCACCTTATCCACTCTGGTTGGTCCACCGGGGAGGATGTTTTGCCTTATCCACTCTGGTTGGTCCACCGGGGAGGGTGTTCTGCCTTATCCACTCTGGTGGACCAACCACTGCTGACTGAAGTAAAACGCGACAGTTCCTGTCATGGTTCATGTGTGCAGATTGAAGATTTTATGCACAAAGTGTTGTACCGACGCCGTTTTTTTAAATTGCAAATGTTTGCAGAAACAAAGGCTTTCGTGAGTTGAGAACGAGTTGGCTATTATTTTTTTTTCCCATAATCGGTGATAGATTGCAACAAAACAGACATTCGTTTATATGAGAAAATTCAGGATTATCGCTTCAACCCTGTTTTAAAAAGTACCAATCACAAAGTAATTGGTTACCGTTACTAGTACTGTAAATAACAGGCTTTTCAGTTTGAAGGCAATTTTGATAAAGCTATACTACTACTACTACTACTACTACTACTAGCGATAATAAAACTAGCCTGTCTTGTTCCCTGCACAGACACAGGGTGATGTATGTCTGCAGGGTTTCTGTCTCTGAAGGCTGTGGCAGGTCCCAGCGAGATTAATGGTTCAGACTGATTGGGTACGGCTCACAGGCGTTCACTGCACCTCCTGCACTTCCTGTTGTGTGTTTTTGTCGGAAGAGCGAGACAACAGGCGCGGATTAACGGAGCAAACCACACACTGGGGTCCATAATCCGGTGGATTTTCTGTTTGTGTTCCGTACAGGAGTTACTTCTCTGTGGCCTCTTAAGTGCTTTACGGACTACTGATGGGTTTGCTAGGAGGTGCGATATGATGATATTGTTTAGAGCCAGCAGAGGAGGGTTGCGGCGTCTCGTTTGTGTGTTTGTGAGGTTTTACCGCATCGGAGGGTTTCAGTGAAGAATTTGTTGCTCGGATGTGATTGGTCGCTTTTTCTGCCCTCCGGTGTTTAGCATCTGGAATAATCTGCTAGGCGTGTTCCATACCACACACACACACAGACATTTGCACACTAGGCAGACACACATACACGCACACATACACACCCACCACCAAACCCGACACACACAGACATGCCATTTATAAACAAATTGACACACAAACTAACACTATCGGGTGTACACATATACACACACAGCACATACACAGGTGTACACATATACACACACAGCCTCCCTGTTCTGTCCCCCTCCCTCTCTCCCTCTTGTTCCTCTCTTCCTTTCCTCCTCGTTCTCTCCATCCTCTCTCATTTGCATCACATATCCATCCACGCCTCCTCCTGCCGCACCTCCTCCACTGTTCCCATCCTTCTCCACCCTCCTCCTCTTCCTCAGAGCCCCTGGAGGAGCACCACGTGGCCCAGTTGTTGAGGCGGTTCTCCACAGACCTCAGCCTGGGCCGCCACCTCTGTCTGGACGGGGCGCTGGCCCACCACCTGCACCACTGCTCCTACCACCTCCGCCTCCTCCGCAGCTGGCTCATCTCCGGCCAGGACCCCCTAGAGTACCTCTACGGTCAGCCGTCACCCCCCTCCCATCCCCTCCTAACACCCTTCCCCCCCCAACCCACCCCTCCTCCTCCTCCTCCTCCTCCTCCTCCTGCCCCGTCACACCCTTTCTGCTGGTGCCATTTGGACTCGTGCTTTGACTGCCGCTGATTTGACCGCTTTGTTTTGCCTTTGACGTGCATGCAGGCTGCACTGATCATTTGGTTTACGCAGGGTTATAAACCGGAATGGTGTGACTTGTTTTGTTATTGGCCTTTGAAGGGTGGGGGGGGGTAGTTCTGTTGCTATAGTAACTAACCACTGTTCCTGCCCCCCTGTGGGGTAGTGAGAATGTAGAGCCTTTAGTGATTTTACTCACAGATGGGGCGACGCTTTTAGAGTCGACTATTTTTTTTTTTTGTGTTTGAAGCCTTTGTATTGCATAGCGAAGTGTAACCTTTGACACAAAATGCTCGGGGGCCGATTTTATCCAACCAGAACTTTAAGGTGTCTGTGTAACTGGCCGCCTGGTTCGGTGGTCATTCCCCTTAAAGACAACGTGAAATGGCATGCAGAGCATGTCTCGCTTCCTTAATGTGGCGCATTTCTATGTAAAACAGGATATTAGGGCGGGACAAAATGTGGGGAGGGATGCGATTTGACTGGACGGTGCAAAACATTTGGTGATATTATTGGTTGGAACATTACTTGCCCACCTGCTTGGACTTGGTGATGCAATCACAAAAACTATTTTAAAAGAAGTCAAGGTGGATTCCATTTTGACGTAGAATAAGTAAAGAAGGGCAGCACGGTGGCGCAGTGGTTAGCACGGTCGGGGCGGCACAATGGCGCAGGGGTTAGCGCGGTCGCCTCACAGCAAGAAGGTCCTGGGTTCGAGCCCCCGGGGTAGTCCAACCTTGGGGGTCGTCCCGGTCGTCCTCTGTGTGGAGTTTGCATGTTCTCCCCGTGTCTGCGTGGGTTTCCTCCGGGTGCTCTGGTTTCCTCCCACAGCCCAAAGACATGTAGGTCAGGTGAACCAGCCATACTAAACTGTCCCTAGGTATGAATATGTGTGTGTGTGTGTGTGTGTGTGTGTGTGTGTGTGTGTGTGTGTGTGTGTGTGTGTGTGTGTGTGTGTGTGTGTGTGTGTGTGTGTGTGTGTGTGTCGGCCCCGTGTGATGGCTTGGCGGCCTGTCCAGGGCTTCTCCCCGCCTGCCGCCCAATGACTGCTGGGATAGGCTCCAGCCTCCCTGTGACCCTGAGAGCAGGATAAGCGGTTTGGATAATGGATGGATGGATGGATAAGTAAAGAAGGAAAAGTTTGTGGAATTTTTTTTTCCGTTTTTGGCATAAGTTGTTGAATAGGCGCATAATATGACTGGGGAAATGAGCTAACAAGGTGAAAAAAAATCAGTTCTCCTATCACGTCTTTAAACATTCGCCGTCTCAAACACACACAGACACATAAAAACACAGGACGACACCTAACTAGGCCGTAAAAAGATGGCTGCTGCATTGTGTGTTTGGTGCACAGTTGTCTCAGGTTGAACACGAGTTATTATTAAAAAACTGGACAATAACCACATGACTGACACAGCAGCTGTTCTGTACCTCTCAGGCGGTCTCATCTCTAATCTCCACATTAAAAGTTGTACGTCCCTGGTAGACACCACTATGCACAACCAGAACCTGTTCCTTCCCCCGGCATGTCACCGACAAATTCCACACTATTCTATAGATTTACATCTTCATATCTCGTAACCCACGCTTGGTTTGAGCTAGCTGGCATTCGAACCTCCGCTCTGTATTTTGAGACCAATTCGTCCAAACGTTTGCCGACGCGATCAGACCCTAACCAGCATGTGGTGTCACTTGTGTATCTTTTACCTTACCTGCATCTCGAGTGGCTTTGCAGTTGAACAGAGTGGCGAGGTCCCGCTGTGACTTTTTGGACATCCCTGTGGTTTGATGCTTGTGTGGTGGTCAGACGCCTCTCCGCGGTTCACGTGAACTGTGCATCGGTTTTTTTGAACTAACAGCCAGTGAATTGCCGTTGAATAAATGTCTTGGACTTTTGCTTCAGTTAGGACAGCCTTGGCCGCTGTCTGCTGCTCTTAGCTCCGCAGTGTGCCGCTGTTTGGACTCAGTAGAAAGGAACTTCTTGACACAAGAAAAACGGTATGTCTTCAGAGCTGCTGGCTTTGCTAAATGGTGTGAGACGTTGGCATTTGATTTGAGGTGTCAGATGGACATTTGTGTAGCATGATGGAGGAGACTCCCCGTAGGCACCGGCAGGCGTGAGCCATTGTTAGTGAAATGTAATAAGCATGTGGTAAAAAGATGAGGTTTGACACCAGAACCACAAGGACCCTATATCCACTGGAGCAGGACTGAGATGCACTGCACTGTGGTGTCTGGGTGGCATTGGGGGGGGGGTAGTGTTATCTGTAAGGTATGCCGGTTGTCTCACCCAGGCTGACGGAGATGGACGGGGTCTCTGTTCTCTGCTGCAGGTTTTGAGGGCTACTCCATGGTGCCCTCCATCTACCCGCTGGAAACGCTGCACAACTCCCTGTCACTCAAACAGGTCAATGAGTTCCTCACCACCATCTGTGAGAACGCAGGAGATGCACATTCCAGGACGACCCGAGGTCAGAAACCAACGCACCTCTCCCTCAGTACGTGTCCCTCTACACGTCTCTCTCAATACACCGCTCTGTTAATATATATGATCCGCTCAACATGCCTCTCTCTTTCTCTCTCTCTCTCTCTCTCTCTCTCTCTCTCTCTCTCTCTCTCTCTCTCTCTCTCAACCAACATGTTTCTCATGTCTCTCTCTCTATCGACATGTCTCCCTGTCTCTCTCTCAACACATCTCTTTCTTTATCTCAACAACACTGTCTTTAAACACAACTCTGTCTGTGGGCAGAAATATGTGTCACTTGAAACTTAATTCAAATTACATAATTTGAATTTTTAAAAACTGAATTTGAATCCCATGATTTGAATTTGTACTGTTTTAACTTGAATAACTGCATTGAAAAACTGAATCTGAATAGCATAATTTGAAATTGAATATTTTACATTTTGGAATTGAATTCCAAGCGGTATTCATTTCTCACAACTCAAATTCAGCTCTTGAAATTCAATTTCAGTTTACTATACAAATAAAATTGACTTAACTTGACTTTACTACGACACATCCGGTCGTTGAGGAAGAGCAACCGAATGCAGAGTCACAGAACTCCTTTCGGCCAATCGGCGCCTGTGTTTTTGACCGTTTCCTTCACTCCCGTTGATCCATAGACTGTAGGGATTGATGCATGTTGAAGAACGTTTCTTTCAATCATGGATGAGGCTGGGACTGGGCTGTCAAACACGGTAATATCAGTTTACCATGTATTTTAACGATCCTTTGACTATTTAACTGATGTTATCTTTGTAGCTACTGTTTTAGAGTTGTTTGGTTCCATCAGCGAGCATTAACAAAGTTTTGGCTACCATAATATTGACAGTTAAATTAGCCTATTAGCATGTGAAGATGCAAACAGAAAATATTTGCCGGTAGAGTTTAACGTAGTGTTAACATTAGCTCATGTGGCGTAAGTTAGCAGCTGAGTGTTTGATTAACATTAGTTATTTTAGTCCACAGTTGCTTCAGTAGTGTTGGTGCTGTGCACATGACATCTAGCAGACAGGGTGACCATTAGGCTGTTAATGTTATGCATAATGACATTGTCCAGTTATTGTCAATTAAAATCAAACGTCCGCAACAAGCCAAAATGACCTGTGTGTTTGATGAAAAGGCTAGCTTAGCTTGTCAGCCATAATGTTGTCCAAAGATAAATAACACATGTCGAGTTAATGATGGGATTCAAGTTACGTCAATGCAGATCAGCTTTAGTGATAGAGCAGAGCTTTGGTGCATTCACATGATCCAAATGGTGACTTGTGAAAGTGAAGAAGCCATGTACAAGCGCCACCCTGTGGTGCTTAAAATCTGGGAGAGGCAAGAAAAACAACCCAGTGTTCTTTGGAGATTAATTTTTGGCCAACTTGTGCTGTGGTCTGCACAAAGTTTAGCAAGGTCAAGTCAAGTCAATTTTATAGTGATTATGGGCACCACCCAGACAGTTACAAATGATTTTTTTTTTACTGTTGCTGTGGTACAATAAACAATAGCTAGCAAAATATAGTATAACATTCATACATCTGTAACTGGCTGACTTGTGGTCACATACCAAATACAACTGATTTAGAGTGTCAGACTAACGTGTGCAGAAGTGAAAATTCCACCATTCACAAGAGGATGCCGCCAGCTGGATGTGAAAGATGTGGAGGAGGTATGGCAGATAGCTCACCTCAGGGTCCATGTGGAGAGGGTGACTGGATGTGGTTGCACAAAGTACGTCATACTACCCTGAACCCCAATAAGCTACCCATGGGCCAGGTCCGGCCCGCGTGAGCCAAATATCTGACCCGTGCAGACCCATTGGCACTAATGCACCTGTCATAATGTGAAATAAAGTGCGCGACATGTGAAATAAGGTCATGCTGCTCTACTTTATTTTGACCTCACCTCACACACCGTACTCTTGACCTATGCCGTAGAGCACACGTAGACGTAAGACGTACATCGCACTCTCTACGGTTCTTGACTAGACAGAGCCACTCACAAGCTAAGTCACAGATAATCAATAACTGTCCTAAACCAAGGACATGACCTGCGCAAAATAGCGAAAGTCGACCAGGAAAACCATCTGTTCAAATCTGACTGGATTGATCAGTTTTGTTTTATTTTACTGGACCAGGCCGTTGCCAAACTGACATGCTTGATATGCATGCAGAACGTAGCTGTCTGCAAAGTATATAATCTCAAGCGGCACCTCAACACTATGGATGCTGCCAGTTTTAATGCCAACTACCCTCCAAAATCAGGTCGCCGCAAACACAAAATAGCAAATATGATAACATCATACAAGCACTCCGTTTCTACTATCTGTAAATCAACATCGGCACAATAGAGTGTAACAGCTGCAGCATTGCACGTTTCATGGAACCTTGCTAAAGATAAGAAGCCATTCACTGATGCTGAGTTGATTAAAACATGTGCAATTGATATGGTTGGTGAAGTTTTAAACCATGATGAGAGACACAAGAAAATGGTTGTGGAGCTATTAAAAGCAGGTACCATTGTCGGCTAACACGGCAACAAGAAGAGTAGAACTTTTAGCGGAGGAATGCTTTTCCAATCTACTCTACCAATTTGAAGAAAGCAGAAGCCATATCAGTAGACATAGACTTTTCCTGTGACCAAACTGATGAGTTTATCTGTGTTCATAAGTTTTTTTGATGGGAAGACCTTTCAGGAAGAGCTGCTTTGTTTGTTTCCTCTGTCTGGGCACACAACTGGGGAAATCTTTAATGAATTAACACAGTACTTTGAGAAGAATGGCTTAGATGTGAGCAAAATTGTGGCCATTGTCACTGATGGTGCTCCGTCAATGGTGGGACAACACATGGGCTTGGTAAGCAGGCTTGCTGCTGGGGAAAATCACATCCAGCACCCGGACAATCAGCACTGGTGCCCCCCAAAGGATGTGTGCTCTCCCCTCTACTCTTCTCCCTCTACACAAATGACTGCACCTCAGGAGACCTGTCTGTTAAACTCCTGAAGTTTGCGGACAATACAACCATCATTGGCCTTATCCGGGATGGTGACGAGTCTCCATATAGATCGGAGGTTGATCAGCTGGCCCTCTGTTGTGGCCATAACAACCTGGAGCCGAACACGCTCAAAACTGTGGAGCTGACAGTGGGAGCCCCCCTCACACTACTCAACATACAGTGTCTGCAGTGAAAGCCTACAGATTTCTGGATTCCACAGTCTCCCAGGACCTAAGGTGGGCATCCAACATAGACAAAATCATCAAAAAGGCCCAGCAGAGGATGTACTTTCTCCGCCAGCTCAAGAAGTTCAACCTGCCTCAGGAACTACTGATTCAGTTCTACACTGCAATAATCCAGTCTGTCCTCTGCACATCCATCACTGTCTGGTTTGGATCAGCCACCAAACAGATCAGGAACAGACTACAGTGGACAGTTAAGTCTGCAGAGAAAATCATTGGTGCCAACCTGCCCTCCATTCAGGACTTTTACACCTCGAGAGTCAAGAAACGGACAGGCAACATCACTGCAGACCCATCACACCCTGGTCACAACCTGTTCCTACTACTCCTCTCTGGTAGGCTCTACAGAGAACTGTACCCCAAAACAACCAGATGTAGAAACAGTTTCTTTCTGCAAGCGATCATTCAAATGAACGCTTAACATTGTCAAATAAATCCAGTCATTTTGTGTATACTGTACTGTTCATTGTACGTATACTGGTACGCTCTGTCATGTCCTTCTACCTCGGGCATATATGTAAGTAACCTGCTAACATCTGTTTCAGCATCTCTGATATATTCTCTGCACCATTGCACTTTATTGCATCTTATTTCACCTGTATAAGTCAATCCTTGTGTATATATCTGAAGATTGTTGTGTTGTTGTGTTGTTGTTCTATGTTAAGTACACTGAAAGAGCCACGAAACTGGAGTCAAATTCCTTGTATGTGCAAACCTGCATGGCCAGTAAACTTGATTGATTCTGATAGCCAAGTGATATTGCTCTAATAATAAGTTAGACTGTTTAGGGTATGCATATGCATAGATACTTAACATTAACATTATTGCAGTTTATCTAGCGGTTACATACACTTGTTAATTAACCCATGTGTTATAGCCAGCTAGCCATATAGGTTGTTCAAATTTTATGTTTTTTCCCGTAGGTGAGAGCAGTACTGAAGCATTTCAGTGTGGCCACTGAGGCGTTATCAACTGATCGATTCCCAACAGCATCAGCCGTCCCCCGTCCCCCCCTCCCCCGAACTACGTGCTTTTGTCACATCTCCAGCCATCCACTGGCAAGCCAGGACACTCAGTGAAATGAAAACAAAGATCTCGACGGACCTTGAGAATCAATAGTCATGACAAGCATGCCTTCAAGCTCCCTAATACTGCTAGTTACAGTGCCTTGCAAAAAGTATTCAACCCCCTTGACGGTCATCCCTAATTTCTTGATAATAAAAGATACTCACACATCTGTTCCTGAACGACATTATTTTTGTGAACCCATAAGCTCTAACAGCATGTTCCCAAAGCCAAAATAAGTTATGTTTTGCTGACTTTTTATTAATAAATTAAAAACTAAAATATAGTGCTTGCATAAGTAATCAACCCCTTGTGCTCTGAAAGCTCCCAAGTTTACACAAATGACAAATTATTCCTAAAACAAACTTAGGTAAACACAATTGTACATAATTAGTGTGCACTTGTAAGATATTAAAGTAACGGTCTGGTTTATGAGTATAAAAGCACTCTGTGTAAAGTTCATTAGCCGGGCATGAACTCCATCAGAAAATGAAGACAAAGGAGCATAATACTGAAGTAAGAGACAAAGTGATTAAAATGCAGAAGGCGGGAAAGGGATACAAAACAATATCCAAGTGTTTGGATGTCCCACGGAACGCTGTTGGATCCATTGTCAGAAAGTGGAAGCTCTATCACACCACCCAGACGCTTTGTAGGGCAGGCCGTCCCTCAAAGCTCAGTGTCCGAGCAAGACGAGGGCCGGTGACGAAAGCCACAGATGATCCTGCAGTCACTCTGAAGGAGCTCCAGAGGTCAGTGGCTGAAACTAGAGTAATTGTGCACAAGTCAACCATATCACGGGCTCTCCATAAATCTGGCCTGTATGGGAGGGTGGCAAGAAAGAAGCTGTTACTCAAAACTATGTATATAAAAGCATGCTTGGAGTTTGCTAGCAAACATGAGAGAGACCCAGTTAGGATGTGGGTAAAGGTTTTGTGGTCAGATGAGGTGAAAATTGAGCCAAAACTCAAAGCGTTATGTGTGGCGCAAAACTAACACTGCTCATGCCCTAAAAAAACACCCTTCCTATAGTGAATCATGGCAGGGGCAGCATAATGCTATGGGGTTGCTTTTCATCTGCAGGCACTGGGAACCTTGTTCAAACTGAGGGTAGAATGGATGGAGCTAAATACAGGGACATATTGGAATAAAACCTGTTGCAGTCTGCCATAACACTGAAGCTTGGGAGAAGGTTCGCCTTCCAGCAGAACAATGATCCTCAGCACAAGGCTAAAGCAACAATGGCATGGCTCAGCAACAAAAAAGCGAACATTTTAAAGTGGCCAAGTCAAAGTCCGGGCCTCAACCCCATTGAAAATCTGTGGCACAGACTGAAAGTCGCAGTCCAGAGGTGCCATCCCACCAACCTGCAAGACCTGTAGAAATTCTGCCAAGAAGAATGGGCAAAAATTACTACAGAAGAATGTGCAAAGCTTGTACATACTTACCCCAAGAGAATCATGGCTGTTATTGCAGCAAAAGGGTACTCTACAAAGTATTGATATGTGGCGGTTGAATACTTGCGCAAGCACTATATTTTAGTTTTTAATTTATTTACAAAAAGTCAGCGAAACATAACTTATTTTGGCTTTGGGAACATGCTGTTAGAGCTTATGGGTTCACAAAAATCATTTTGTTCAGGAACAGATGTATGAGTATCTTCTGTAATCCAGAAATTAGTGATGGCTGTCAAGGGCGTTGAATACTTCCATTGGCTGGTTCATTTGGAACAAGACCAACTGCAGGAGGTACATAGACGTAAAAGTGGCGCTTGAGTCAGCTGACAGTGATTGCAGAGGAGGAAGACAAGGAGGGAGCAGCCGTGGCTACAGGGACACAGTGCCAGGAGAAATCCCCCTCAGAGCTATGGGGGATCTTTACGGAATGTTTATCGCCAAGGCACAGAGGCATCGGGTAGTACTTTGGCAATTGGGGCTGTGCTATGGCAGGAAATGCTGATGGATGAGAGTGAGACCCTTCTACCCACCAACAGCAATCCATTGTCATGGTGAAAGACCTCAATGTCTATACAGAAATAACATTTTACCCATTTTGAACACAGCAAACAATCCAGAAGACCACAAGTGCATTGCTCGAAATAGCTCTCACTTTGGGGAGACCAGAAAATGCACAGTGCCATCTAGTGGCTTTAGTGGGAACATGCTTAACCATGCATTGGCAGGCATCGTATGAAAGCTTATATTCTGCTCTTTCAATAGATGGGCTCGGTTTGTTTCTAGTATGCACTATCGCAGAGATATTCTATCAGAAAGAGAACGGTGGAATCTGATCACGCCAGCGTAATTGGCGCTATTTCGCAGTAGGGGTTGCATTGTTTGATCCCACCCTGTAGCTTTCCAGTACCTAGCTGACAAGGTTGTCCCCCCAGGTTGTGATCCTTGAAGGTCCTAGATATCATTTCTGGGTGCCAACTCCGCACTCGATTACTCTTCCTCAACGACGGATGCGTGTCTCGGTAAACTTGCACGTCTTAGTGAATTGAATTTCAAGAACTGAATTTGAATTGTGAGACATGAATACAGTTTGCAATTCAGTTCCAAACTGATGAATTCAAATTTCAAACTATGCTGTTCACGCTCAGTTTTCCAGTGCAGTTATTCAAGTTAGAGGTACTAAACACTTCAACGTGTTTTTTGAGCTGTAAACTGAATGATATGACTGTACAGCGATGAAACATATCAATGCTGGTGTTAATATTGACATTTCTGTGGGTGTCCGGGTAGCATATGGGTCTATTCTGTCGCCTTCCAACACGGGGAACGCTGGTTTGAATCCCCGTGTTACCTCCGGCTTGGTTGAGCATCCTTACAGCCACAATTGGCCGTGTGTGCGGGTGGGAAGCCAGATGGGGGTATATGTCCTGGTCACTGCAATAGCGCCTCCTCTGATCGGTCGGGGTGCCTGTTCAGGGGGGACGGGGAACTGGGGAGAATAGTGCGATCCTCCCATGTGCTATGAAGCCGTGGTGAAACTCCTCACTGTCAGGTGAAAAGAAGCGGCTGGCGACTCCGCATGTATGGGAGGAGGCATGTGGCGGTCTGCAGCCCTCCCCGGATCAGCAGAGGGGGTGGAGCAGCGACCGGGGCGGCTCAGAGAGCAGGGTGATTGGCCAGGTATAATTGGGGAGAAAAGGAAGGGGGAAAAAATGGAAATTTACCTAATTTCTAAAAATCGGCGTTTCGTGGGTTGAAAATGGCTCAACGTGTGAGCTACTGTTTTAAATTAGCCTTGAACCTGCAAGGCCAATGCTGACGTAGAGTCGACCGGTTGGGACTTATCTACATCATGAAATAATTTTTTTTTAAAAATAACGTTAACGGCCCTCTAATCAGAGGTGGGTGACGCCCTTGAGTGTGAGTCTGTGAAACCGCGCTCATTTTCAGATCCATGCTGACTTGAGACTCGTCATTCACAGGAGTTTAATCGCCAGCCTTGTGCCTTTATTACATTTTCTGCCAACCTTTTGGATTTCTCTCAAGTTACAGTTAGTTGTAGTTATATTATTTCATCATTTTCAATTTTGGCGCAATGGTTTAGTGCTTTTTGACAACAATAGAAGCACCACCGGACAACTGGGTCGGTCAGGCTGGGCTCGCGCCAGGGCTAAAGGAGCAGCCCGCTTCTCTCCATCGCTGGAAAGCCGCGGCCCATCTCGCGGGGCCCCCTTCCATCTGCGGCGCATTTGTCGCAGTGGTTCGGGGTGTCTTCGTGTGGCGGTGTCCGATGCTGTCCTGGAAGGCGGGGCCGGTGGAGGAGACTGGGCCCTTCTCACAGGTCTCCCCAGCTACTCCTGCCCATGCTCCTTCCTCACACATCCACACCCCCCACCCTTCCTCATCCCCTACCCACTTTTTAGCATTTTTCAAAACTATGCAGCGGGTGGAGTTAGGCTCGGACCTGGGGGAGAAGTCACGCTTTAAACAAAAACAATTTCAAATGTGTTTTCAAATTCAGTTTTTTCCAAATTCTCTAGAGACACATTTCTGCCCACATGTCTATGCTGATGTGACGACTTAACAGGCAAATGAAGGCGGTTTCTGTGTTTCCTGTCTGACCCGGGCTCTCCCTCTTCACAGCTCTGTCGGCCATGTTTGACCCTCAGAACCCACCGTCGGTGGATGCGTACATTCCGCAGAGAGTCCTCACCTCCTCCATCTCCCTCAGGTCCCGGTCTGACAGGCCTCCATGGTGTAAGTACCACAGAAACCGTCTGTCACTCACAGTTCTGACCCAGCTTCTCTCCGAGATCAGGAACCTTTCAGGTGTTTAATAGAACACAACTTGCAGCAGTAACGCACAGCTCGGTCCACACTCTTCAGTCCATAAAGTCAAATAAAACTGGAAGAAAAGAAACCATTGGACAACATGAAAGAAAAAGGGGAGATGAGGGGAACACATTTCTTAAGGTCAATCTCTAACAAAAATAATGTTTGGAGTTATCCCGACTGCCCATCAATATTCTTATCCCTTTCTTTTTGTCATGAAGTGAACTTGGTTTCTCCTATGTTTTCCATTGAATTTTGTCTCTTGTGTCCTTAGTACACAAGTGTATTTCTCCATATTGCATATTTCTAGGACAATATTTAACCAGTGGTTATGAACGGAAGACTCTTATGTAGCGTGGCGGTCTATCCTGTTGCCTACCAACATGGGGATCGCCAGTTCGAGTCCCCGTGTTACCTCCGGCTTGGTCGGATGTCCCTACAGACATAATTGGCTGCGTCTGCGGGTAAGAAGCCGGATGTGGGTATGTGTCCTGGTCACTGCACTAGCGCCTCCTCTGGTCGGTCGGGGCACCTGTTCGGGGGGGGGGGGGGGATTGGGGAAAATAGCGTGATCTTCCCACATGCTACGTCCCCCTGGTGAAACTCCTCACTGTCAGGTGAAAAGAAGCGACTGGTGACTCCACATGTATGGGAAGAGGCATGTGGTAGTCTGCAATCCTCCCCGGATCGGCAGAGGGGGTGGAGCAGAGACCGGGACGGCTCGGAAGAGTGGGGCAGTTGGCCAGGTGCAACTGGGGAGAAGGGGGGATTAAATAAATAAATAAGAAAAAGAAAAAGAGTAAATTACTTATTTCATCAGTTTCCATACATGATCCACAAACATCATTAGCTTTTGGCACGCCAAAAGTTGTGCGAGTGATCAACGTTAATTGAACCACGTGATCCCTTAGCATGCCTGTCGTGCCGTGAATTGTCTGTTTTTCAGTTCTGAAGTCCTGCGAGGTTTCCTCGAACAGGTCCTTGAACCTGTGGTTTTGTCCTACACATTACCGATCATCATCAGCAGAAATGTCTGTGTCCTACTCTGATTCCCACTTGGCTTTTATGTGCAAATATAATTATTTCTGTTCATCCTCAAACTGTGGTGGAGAGATGATGCTCACTGAGTTTGTTTATATAGTGATATGCATTAGTACAGATATTTATAAGGACATTTCTTCCTGGTGGTGGTTCTGTCTTTACAGCATGTCCTTTACATGGCAAACTTAGTTGGAGGTGTCTGAATAAATGTGTATCATCCATCAGGGAGCATGTTTGAATTCAGATGAAAAATAAATTGTACAGCAGCAAGCAAAACTAAAAACTAAGATTGAATATAATGTTATTAAAAACCCTGCTTCACAAACCAGCAGCTGGTACTGTAAACCAGCGCATCAAAACAAACCTGATCTCTGTCTTTAGCTCATCAGAATTTTGGTTTTGTGTCTCTGCAGATAGCAGCGGTCCATCCAGTACCGTCTCCAGCGCTGGTCCGTCTTCTCCCACCACGGCGGACACCTCCCCCCGCTTCAGCTTCGGTGAGAAGATCTCCCTCACCCCCCAGAGCAGCGAAGAGACCCATCCCTCTTGCCAACCAGCACCCAACCCGGCCTCGCAGGCCCCGGACCCAGCCCGTCCCAACTGTTCTACCGCAGCCAGCCCCTCAGATGACCCACCACCGGGTCCCGGGGACCTGTCGCAGGACGCCGAGGATCCTGCCGCGTCCTATCCTCGAGACATACCAGAGGAGACCGACGGAGCATCGAGCCGAGGGCTGCCGTGCTCCCAGCTGGCCGAGCTGTCTCTGGCTCGGATGGAGGGATACTGCAGCATCCCGGGGTCTCTCCCGGTGCTGCTGGAGCTGAGGGAGAGCAGCAGCGAGGCGGGTTCCAGCTCCCAGACACCCCAGTCCCCCGAAGGGCCTGACGAGTTCTTTGACACCCAGGAATCAATGGACTTGTGGAAGGACAGCCCGGACAGCATACCCCAACCGGGGTCGCCCCTGGAGGTGGGAGCCGCTAACGCGACGGAGCCTTAGACACCGTGGGGACTGTTCTCCAGATGGTTCTGTAAACCGCTGATCATGTGTTTAATTTAGGGTAGCGGGACACTAGACCACGTCGTTCCTCTCTTCTGGCTGTGGATGGACTGGATGTTAGCGAAACCAAAACGGTTAGCTGAACATCCTGCTTCTCCATCACAGATTTGTGTGATCGCTTTTCCATAATCGGAGGCCAGGTGTGGCTGCAACTGACACACACCTGAATACTGACCGCACCAATCGCACACCAGTCACACTAGCACTCGCCTCTGATGGTCCCACTGCCCGGTCCATTCAGCATGACCAAAAGCCACTTGTTGTAAAGTGAAGCTTCAGAGTCGTCTTTTTTTTTTTTTTTTTTTTTTTTTTTTAAACCTCAGAAGTCTCTGATGCTGTTACTTCGAAGTGTGGACAGAAACCTTCAGCTCTTACTCATCAAGCCCATGCCCCTGGAAAAACTCCAGCCTCCAGATCTGTCCCCCATAATCTTTCTTTTGACTTCTGAGACAAGCTGACGGTTGTTCTTCTGGTGGGGGGGGGGGGGCAAGGGGTCGTGCCAACACTGACCTGCCAGTCCCCTTTTTGTTGATGGGACATTCCTGACTTGGAGAAAGCTGCTGCTTTTACGAGGAACGTGGGGGACAGAGTCCCGAACTGAGCGCCAAGTGAATTAACCAGAGAAACGACCTCGTCTTCTGTTTGACCCGTGAGATGACTGGTTGGCCTTTCAGGGTTGTTTTGTTGTTTTCTTAACAGATGCCGGCTTGCTCTGCCTCTGTTTGCACCCCGCGTTAAGAACCTGATGGGGTTGATGAGGAGTTTTGCGGCCCCCGGTTCTACCTGTACTATAGAGGTGTTCTCAGACTAGATCCATCATACATGCACTGCTGACTGCCAAAGTCTTTAAACCTCACTGAAGATTTAATGTAAAGAAATCGTTATGGGATCTCACAGCGAAAAACAAAGTTAATTTATTTTAAGATTGCAACGGGAGAACCTTTGGTGTTTTAATACCATCGAATGAGATGAACAGAATCCGCTTGTACCATAGCCATTGTATATTTTTGTAAACGATCGCCTAATTATGTAGAAAAACCAGAAAGCTAATGGTTGATTTTAATCACTGAACAGACGGGCGGGGCATTTTTAGATTGTTCTCTGTGGTTTTAATGTGGAAAGTGCAAAAGGCTCCACAAGGTTGTGGCTGGGTGTGTTTGGAGCCGTGGGAGTCGAGGTTTGTGAGTGACAAAAATGGGATTGTATTGCGGCGATATGATGCGATGAATTGTGACGTACTGTAGAAACGATTGTCTGTGTGGAACACGTGTTTGCTGTCGACTGTGCTGTTTGTGGAGTCCCGTTCCCCAGTCAGAAGGCCGAAACACGTGAGATGACAATCGGATCAAGACTTCTTCTTGAGGGGTGCTGTTTCAAAACATATGCGCTGTATGCTAAAAAAAAAAAATTATAGAAATATATATATATATAAATATATATATGCTCATTTGGGTTTTAGAGATCAGTGTCTGTCAGTCAGTGAGGAGGAATCTACTATTTGCTGATGATAAGCTACTTGTTGATCAGACTGAAGACCTCTACTAGGAGCTCCTGCAGCAGCTCTCTTGAAAGCTTTGTGTTCTGGGATGCGCTTACATTTAAAATGTCTGCCATATTTCAGCCCATCTGACAGCATGGATTCAGTTAGGATGAATCGGTGCCCGCTTTCCTTACATCTGCGCTATCGGCCGAGTGGGTTTAATGAGTCCCCGTGGCTTCATTTCCACAAATGCAGTTTTCTTGCTAACTTGACCATGTTGGGAATAAAATGTCCTTCTGGAGGGACCGTGTCGTAGCGTGTGTGGTTAATGATGTCTTTCTAAAACGGGGATGACTGTGATCAGTAGAGAAATGATCAACCCACATGTCAGGCTTCCAGTTTTCTTTCCCTGCACTATTTCCAGAGCATCTTATTCTGCAGGGATGATGTGATTTAAAGATTTAAAGTAGAATGTTTATGTGATGGCATCATCCTCGAATATCTTGCGGTTACATGTTATGTTCGTCTGTAGAAAAATGAGACAATTAGGCTACCCTGCCTTTAAAATGCACCATTCCGACCGCTCCCGAGATGCTATTCCTAATCCCAACCACGCTAAAAGGTTAAGACTAACACTCTTAAGATTAATCGTTTCCAATTTAGTGTCTAAATTTAACATTACCTAGATGCCGTATCCTCACTGACAGCAAGTTTTAAAACAGGATTTTAACCGTCTTTTTTTTTTCTTTTCTCCCCCTTTTTCTCCCCAATGTTACTTGGCCAGTTACCCCACTCTTCTGAGCCATCCTGCTCGCTGCTCCACCCCCTCTGCTGATCCGGAGAGGGCTGCAGACTACCACATGCCTCCTCCCATACATGTGGAGTCACCAGCTGCTTCTTTTCACCTGACAGTGAGGCGTTTCACCGGGGGGACCTAGCACGTGGGAGGATCACGCTATTCCCCCCAGTTCCCACCCAAACAGGCGCCCCGACCGACCAGAGGAGGCGCTAGTGCAGCGACCAGGATACATACCCAAATCCGACTTCCCACCCACAGACATGGCCAATTGTCTCTGTAGGCCCAGCCAAGCTGGAGGTAACATGGGGATTCGAACCGGTAATCCCCGTGTTGGGTAGGCAACGGAATAGACTGCCACGCCACCCGGACGCCCCTTTAACAAATTTAAGAACTGTGGAAAGTCTGTCTTCATCTCGTGCCAAATCCCCACGCTGGGCTGAGGTTTAGGACGTTTTAGTGAACTGCTCTCTCTCTTCACACATGGTTACAATTAGCTTGCTTAACACAGTCTGGTCTTTATCAACAATTCTAATCATTTTTGGGAACAAGACTCGTTTTTTTTTAGTAGAGACAGTATCCAGCCCAGCTTCCATGGCATACCTGCACTTTCAGCAAACACTCTCCATGCACTGGCTCCACCTTCACGTCACTGACTACCATTACTTGCTCCACAATAGCCCTGGACTACACCAGTCACTAATTGTTTTTCTTTGCCCTCAGTGTCCTCTGCTTCACCGGCGGTCTGTGCCACTAGCTCCTCCTACTGCCCAACTTACGCTCATGACAGCCCAGAGAGCATTTTTACCATACCAGTTTTCATTACACATGGACCACATGCATGCTGCTGCAGTGTAGCATGCAAAAGTTAGTTCTGTATGGTTCGACCCAAATTTCCGATTCATGATGCAGCTGACAGAGGTGTCATTTCAGATAATCTGATCATCATTAAATCAATCAATTACCTCCTCAAACCCTAATCAGAGTTGCCCTACTGAATGTGAGGTCTTTATCAATAAATCATAAATATGCCATGACATTATTTCCTCCGATAAGCTGGATCTGGTTCTGCATGTCTCCATCAGCCCAGGCTTTCTGGTCGCGTGGTGGTCTTGCTGTAAACTACAGGAATATTTAACTTGCTCTCCTGCTCGCTTTGCTGCTTCCTCTACTTTTGCATTTCTAGGTTTTGTGCTAAATGGTAAATTACCTGTGTTGTGTCTTATCATCTATAGACCAAATCAGAACAAAGCCTTACTTCATGAGTTTTCTGAGCTCCTGTCTGTTGCCATGTCAACATGTGACAGGCTTGTCATTTAACGTGATTTTAATATTCATATCTGCTGACCTAATACATTGGCTACCGGTTTGTTTTTTTCCTTCTTTTTGCATCTTATTGACTCTCTTAACTTAGTGCAATGTTTGACCTTCCCAACACATGTAAAAAAGATCATACTCTGGACCCAGTCCTGTCCTTTGGCATTTCTCTTGGGAATTTTGTTCTACGCGACATCCGTGTGTCTGACCATAGGGTTATTTTATTTGACACTGAGCTTCCTCTGCCCATATCGAAACAACTGCCTGTACCAACTCGTTCCCATATAATTAACCTGGCTATATATATATATATATATATATATATATATATATATATATATATATATATATCTACTACTACTTTCGGCTGCTCCCGTTAGGGGTCGCCACAGCGGATCATCCCTAATTTATGATCCGCATATTTGATTTGGCAAAGATTTTACGCCGGATGCCCTTCCTGACGCAACCCTCCCCATTTGTCCGGGCTTGGGACCGGCACTAAGGATGCACTGGCTTGTGCATCCTCAGCGATATATATATATATATATATATATATATATATATCATATGATATTCTGCTCCTCATTTGTTGAGCACTTTTATCAACACCAGGGACAGTTTCTGGGGGGAAAATGTTATATATATATATATATATATGTATATATATGTATAGTCCAGTGCCTTTAGTGCCGATTCCAAAGTCTCTGTTATCGAGTCCTCTTCCACCTGTTGAAACACTGATGAATTAATAGACCTCTTCCACAAGTCTTGTCCATCTATCCTAGACTCCATTGACCCTCTTAAGAGTAGCACTAGGAAGACCCAATGCAGACCAACGCAGACCCCTAGCTCAATGAATCCACACGCTCCATTAGAAGGAACTGCCGGAAAGTTGAGAGTAAGTACATTTTTATTTATATAGCAGCTTTAAAAACACAGTTACATAGTGCTTCACACTCAATACAGAAACTACAAGTAAATGCATTAATAAAGTAAATGAATATAAGACACGGCAAAGGGAGTAACAGACCAAGCTAAAAATGAAACGACACAGAAGTCAGGGGTGGGGATCTAGGAAAAGATGGGTTTTTAGAAGCCGCTTAAAACAGTCCAAAGATTCAGTAAATCTAATGGACTGGGGGAGATTATTCCAGAGGCTTGGGGGTAAAACTGCAAAGGCGCGGTCACCTTTTGTTTTGCAGTTGGAGTGAGGGGTGGATAAAAGACCGAGGTTTGAGGATCGGAGTAGTCGGGAAGTGGAATGAGGGATGAGAAGATCAGAAATATAACGGGACAAGATCATGCAGTGCTTCAAATGGAATCACTAAGATCTTATAAGTTATTCTGAGTTTTACAGGAAGCCAGTGGAGGGATGCAAGAATAGGGCTAATATGGGACCTATGACTGGTTCTGGT
Organism: Lampris incognitus; assembly: GCF_029633865.1. Classification (NCBI taxonomy): domain Eukaryota; kingdom Metazoa; phylum Chordata; class Actinopteri; order Lampriformes; family Lampridae; genus Lampris; species Lampris incognitus. Next base: position 7,578,833 of record NC_079214.1, on the reverse strand, counting down.
TAGTAGTCTAGTTCTAGTTCGTAGTCTAGCAGCTGCATTCTGAACCAGCTGTAGACCATTTAAAGTAGCTTGGTTGAGGCCAGTGTAAAGGGAGTTACAGTAATCTAGACAGGAGAAAATGAAAGTGTGAATTATCCATCCATTCATTATCCATCCATTATCCAAACCGCTTATCCTGCTCTCAGGGTTGTGGGGATGCTGGAGCCTATCCCAGCAGTCACTGGGCGGCAGGCGGGGACACACCCTGGACAGGCCACCAGGCATGTTCTCAAGTGTGGATTAATTTTTCGATAGCCTGAAGACAAAATAGTTCTGATTTTTTGCAATATTTCGTAGCTGAAGGAAACAGGATTGAACACGCTTAGTAACATGGTGATCAAAAGACATATTCTGGTCAAAGATGATACCAAGGTTTTTAGCAGTAGGTTTGATGCGTGAATGAAGTGGACCAATAAACCGATCGACTGCTGTGGCAAAGTTCTCAGCACTCCCTGACTAAACCTTTAACAAGGAGAACAAATAGGAGGAGACCTCAGGGAGAGCAACAGAGGAGGATCTCTCTCCCAAGACGGACAGCGTGCAATGCATGTTGTGTTTACACAGTTTACACAATACCACATCGAAAGAGGATGACACACTTATAATGGCGTTATGAAATACATGAAGAATATGAGGAGGAGGATGAGAACCTGTGTTGAGATCACGGGGGTCTAAACAGATTCTCAGTTTCCCATTAGACCTCTCAGCAGTTTCCAAGGGGTTTACCCACTGGGTGAGCTCGTCGATCTTTCTGATCACTTTCATTTTTTTCCATTCTGGTTTGGGTCTCTCTCAGCGGCTGGAATTCCAGGTGGGTGGACTTCTGGAACCACATATTCATCCGTTCGTATTGTGTGTTCTCCCTGAAGACAACCTGTGCCCTCCAACACATCAGCATGTTCCCTGAACATGTCCATTTTGTCACTGTTTTTAAGTGCTATCACTCTGGATCAGGGATGGGCAACATGATCCAGAAAGGGGCCGGTGTGGGTGCAGGTCTTTGTTCCAACCAAGCAGTTACACACCTGAGTCTATAATCAACCAATGATGGCCTGGCGGCCTGTCCAGGGTGTCTCCCCGCCTGCCGCCCAGTGACTGCTAGGGTAGGCTCCAGCATCCTCGCGACCCTGAGAGCAGGATGAGCGGTTTGGGTAATGGATGGAGGGATAGTCTTTGCTAAGGACCTTGATTTGTAGACTCCGGTGTGTAACTGCTTGGTTGGAGCAAAGACCTGCACCCACACCGGCCCCTTTCTGGGTCACGTTGCCCATCCCAGCCAGAAACCCATTTCCTCACATGCATGAATTCCCAGGATTGTTCCATTACATATGTTTTGTTCTTATAGTTCACTGTCCCGTTACGCTTTCCTTTCACAGGTATTCTGTCCCCTGTATTTACCACACAATCTCCCATCGTTCAGGTCCACAACATGAGACATGACAGGTTCTGGATACCCGCACTACAGACGTGATCCTTAAACAGCACAGGGATGTTAAACTCAGCTGTCCTCTGTGGACGGTTAACAGTATCTAAAGTCCTCGGTGTTGGGTATATGTGTGTTTTGTAGAACAGAACAGATTCTTTAGTGTCCACCAGTCACATTAAAAAACACCAGTCACATTAAAAAAGGCGAAAAAAAAGATGAGGGGAGAACATTTCCAGAAGAGAAAGTGGTTTAATGAAGCTGGGGTTACCAGGGTTTGGTACTTGACAGGAGAGGCCCTTCACACACATATTGTGATTATGTGTTAAAGGGAAATGATCATGATTTCCAGTGTTACCTTATTACCTCTCTCTCTCTCTCTCTCTCTCTCTCTCTCTCTCTCTTCCCCCCTTCTCTCTCTCCCACTCTTTCTCTCTTTCTCAAATTCAAATTCAATTTGCTTTATTGGCATGACTATAACAAAATAGTGTTGCCACAGCATTGTACAATAACGAATGTTAACAAATACTATATACAGACAGCTATACATGAACGTGTAAAGATACATACAGAAAGAAGACAATAATATATACATATAATACATAAATATATACATATTATACATAGATAATATATACATATAATCCATCCATCCATTATCCAAACCGCTTATCCTGCTCTGAGGGTCACGGGGATGCTGGAGCCTATCCCAGCAGTCACTGGGCGGCAGGCGGGGAGACACCCTGGACAGGCCGCCAGGCCATCACACAGGGCCCACACACATACATACACACATACACACTCATACCTAGGGGCAATTTAGTATGGCCGATTCACCTGACCTACATGTCTTTGGACTGTGGGAGGAAACCCACACAGACACGGGGAGAACATGCAAACTCCACACAGAGGACGACCCGGGACCACCCCCAAGGTTGAACTACCTCGGGGCTCGAACCCAGGACCTTCTTGCTGTGAGGCGACTGCGCTAACCACTGCGCCACCGTGCCGCCCAATACATATGATACATAAATAAAAATAAGGTAAGTTAAAACCGAGGCCTCATGTAGACCAGCAGGTCATTGTGATTCCCTCATGTGGTGGCAGACAGAGATAAACTGTCCTGCGAGAACGCAACTTTCTTTCATTTCCCCCAGTATAATTTTTGGCTTTCTGTTATCTGATTTAATAAAATGTGGATGTTTATTACTGAATGTTGGGGAAAATTGCCCCCGATAAGTTGAAATTTTGGGCACTGTGTGAGGAAGTGCTGCTCTGTCTCCACAGCAGTTCCTCCACACTGTGTTGACACAGTCGCTCCTCTTTTGGCAGCCATGTTTTCTTATATCTGCCTGTTTCTATGGCCAGACTATGAGCACTTAGTCTGTACTGTGTTAACATGTGTCTGTGTTTAACATTAGTCACTGTACTCCGGTAGGTTACCACAGTCGTTTAAGGGCCAGATAGCGTTGCATTTTACTTAATGTGTGTGATTTTGTGTTCTAATAGGTGAGGCACTTTTGTTTCTGTTGTGTTATAATTTGGTTGACTCTGATAGTCCTGGTGTCAGACTGGTCCTGAGGCAGAACACTGCTTGAACTGGGGGTCACTTTCTTTTAGATGAAGCCAATATTTAATTGATCGTTTCTGGATTTTCAATCATAATGGAAATTGGCCCAATTCAGCGCTGCAGGAATTATTAGTTGACCTGCGAGCCTGCAGGATGCTTTTACAAAATTCAGTGTGTGCATTTTCAGTTGGATGTTTTTCTCATTGCTCAGAGTTTAGGTTTGTTTGTGGGCCCCACACTTGGCTTCCATAGAGCAGAATGGGTTCTATAATTAATTGAAGTAATTTGAGCCAAATTAAAATTGGAATCTGAACATGAATTTGTCTTTTGATTGCATAAGATGCCCTGCATGCTTTCTCTCTCAGTTCATTGACTGCTGGGTTGACATTTCCAGTGGAACTTATTTTCAAGCCTAAATAATTATATTCCAAACAGTTTTCTATTGTGTGTGTTCCAATTGTAAAGTGATATTTATTTCTCTGACACCTGGATCTTTTTTAAAGATAATTATTTTGGTCTTTTTGATGTTAATTGCCAGGGCCCAGGTCTGACAGTAACATTCAAGTATGTTCAGATTCTGTTGAAGTCCATCTGTTGGACTTTTAAATCATCTGCATACAGCAGGAATTTGATCTCAGAGTTGTGAAGTGTAAGACCAGGTGCTGTGGACTGTTCCAACATGGTGGCCAATTCATTAATATGAATGTTGAACAGGGCAGGTCAAGTCAAGTCAGTTTTATTTGTATAGCCCAATATCACAAGTTAACAAATTTGCCTCAAGGGGCTTTACAGCAACACAACATCCCGTCCTTAGACCCTCGCATCGGATAAGGAACAACTCCCCAGGTGATAAACAGCAGCCTTGTCTCACCCCACATTCTTGAGAAATAAACGGTGTTCCCCTATGTGCAGTCTTGATGCCGCACATGTTGTTTGTATAGATGGATTTTATCAAGTCGCATGTTTTACCCCCTACGCCACTTTGAGGCGGTTTGTAAAATAAACCAATGTGCCATATTGAATTAAATGCTTTTTTGAAGTCAATGAACCATGCAAATATTTTGTTCTTATTTTGATAAACATATTTGTCGACCAGGGTGTATAGGGTGTAAATATGGTCTGATGTGCGATGATTTGGTATGAATCCATTTTGACTTTTGCTCAGGACATTGTGTTTCATAATGAAGTATATGAGCCAAGAATTTATAATGTTGCAGAAAACCTTCCCCAGATTACTGTTCACACAAATGCCTCCGTAATTATCAGGGTCAAATTTAACTCCATTTTTTAAAATCCGTGTAATGAGACCACGATTCCAGATGTCTGGGAAGTAACCTACATTCAAGATCAAATTGACTAATTTAAATATGGCCAACCTGAATTTTTTACTTGTTTGTTTAAGCATCTCATTTAGGATACCATCAAGTCCACTTGCTTTTTTTTTTTAAATTTAGGTTGGTCCAAGGGGTTCTGGGAGTCTTTGATGGCCAATTCTAATTTAACTTTTCGGTTATATGCGTTTGTTCTGAATCGCAATTGATGAGAATGTTTCTATATAGTTTTTTGAAGTGATTGAGCCAAAATGTCTACATTTTGTATATAACTGGATCATCAGGTTGTCCAATTTTCCCAGAATCTGTTTTTGTTTATGGACTCCTCGTCAGTTGTTTTTATGTGTATTGAGCCTTTTTGATCTTGAGTGTATGTTTGTATTGTTTGAGCATGTCACAGCAAAGAAGGTGTATGTTTGCATTGCTTGTGTCTCTGTGTTTTTGGTTACATAATTTCCTAAGTTCTTTTCTTTTTTTGTTTGGGGGTTTGTGGCTGGATTTCTTTATTTGGGATTTATGAGCTGTAGTCAGAAAGATCTGGTTAATTTATCTAACTGCTTGGTGTATGCCTTCTTTACTGTGAACATACGTGGTATCCAGAAAGTTGTCAGAGAGTGTTTGAATTTTTTGGCTTCCGATTGCTTTCTGGAACTCTTGCGCACTGTTTGGAGCCCATCTGTGTGCTCTCCTGATGTTAAACAAATCATTGGGCTGTGTGTGTGAAGTGTTCGTTTCTGTCCTTTTAATGAACACAGTAATTTAGCTGTGATCAGACAGGGGTTAGTGGTTTAACTATAAAAACTGAGAGAGAAACGGTCTAAATGTGTTATCATGTAATCTGCTGTACAAGTGCCAAGAAGTGAGCAGAAGGTGGGTCGTCCCAAAGAGTCACCTCTAAACCTACTGTTAACAAGGTAGACCGAGGCCTTGATAGAGCTAGAGCAGCTCTCTTCCACTCTTGTTTACCTGGGGGTCAGAGTTATGGCGAGGAAGGTTAGTGATGTTTTGAGGAAAGTTTTGTCCAAATATGGGTTTATTACCATTCTCTGAGTTTGAGTCTGGAAGTGAGCCAGTACATGCAGAGGTCTCCACAGATGAGCACACTCGCCTGGGCCTGAAATCTGCAGATCTGGGTGTGGAGATGTGGAAAGGCTTCCTCATTATAATAGGGAGAGTCACTGGGAGGAACATAAAAACACATCTCTTTCTGTGTGTGTGTAGTCTTTTTGTATTTTGATCCAAATGTTTGAGGTGAGGGCTCAGATTTTATTATTGTTATTTTGCCAGTTCTGATTTGTATCAAATTATGATGCCTCCTGAATCTCCCCCTCTTTTAATTGTTGGGTTTTTAATTGAGGGCACAAAGATTTCTTTGTAATTTTGGGGGCAGTGGATGTTGGAATCAGATCAACACCAGGTCTCTTGGAGGATAAGTCTAAATCTTTTGTGTTTTGTTTGAAGGGTTTTGTTTTTCTGTCCAAACAGTCCACATAGATAATGAGAGAATCTCTCTCTCTCTCTCTCTCTCTCTCTCTTCTCTCTCTCTCTCTCTCTCTCTCTCTCTCTCTCTCTCTCTCTCTCTCTCTCTCTCTCTCTCTCTCTCTCTCTCTCTCTCTCTCTCTCTCTCTCTCTCTCTCTCTCTCTCTGTACTCACCTGTTTATTTTAATCCTATGCTTCTCCAAATAGACACACCTCTGTAAAAATTGAGGAGCCCCCCGCTGGTAAAACTGCAGAATTCTCTTAATGTTGGAGTGAAAAATGTAAGGATCCTCTGCAGGGTTTCAGATAAACTTGCAGTTTGAGCAGGACTGTCCAAACATCTACACTGTAAAGCCCAGTCTCCTGGGACAGGACAGCTAGCCCCCCCACCCCACCCCCCGGTTCTCATTCAGGGTCAGCTGTGATCCAGAAGTCAAGCACCAGTACAGCAGATCATCTCAGCTTTGTCTGGTAGTAAAGCAGAACAGAGGTAAATTGCATGTCAGAAAGTAACATAATTCACCTTTTGTCCATTTCTGTGCTTAACCCTCACTAGTCACACACTACGACACATTCTTTGTAGATGGTTTGTGTGTGATTCCTTCCCAGTGTAAAACCTTTCAGGGTGGAAAATAAGAGCAGCAAAGAATGTGAAACGGTGCAACAACAAACAGCTTCTAGTCAACTGTTCTGTTCTTTCTGAGGGACCCGCATCGACTGCATCCCTGTCTGAATGAGCTCCTTTGTCTAGAACAAAACAACCTGCTTTTCCCTGGCGCTCTCTCACACACACACACACACACACACACACACACACACACACACACACACACACACACACACACAGCAGCCCTGCTCACAATTCAGCTCATTTAGGGTAAAACCGTAGACGCATCTACTGTTCCTGCTCCGCCCGGACCATGTGACCATGTGGCCGGGAGGATGATGTCATCGTGGATCTCATTCATTCGGTGCCAGCAGTGGTGTTCAGCCGCTTGGCGCTGGTCAGCAGCCTCTCAGCAGAGACGGTCCTGCTGCTCCCCGCTGGCCCAGTTCACAACACCACATTCACTTTGAAAAGACCAAAGCCTTTTGAAAAGGCCAGTTCTCTAGACTCTCCGTTTCTGAGGGAAAATAAGACTGTGTGTTGCTTGCTGCATGAGTCACTGGCTGTGTCGACGTCGTTTTATAGGACCAAAATAACTCCGTCTTCTGCATCTGATGAGATAAACTCAACTAATCCTCATAGGGAGACTGACTCGCCTGGGTTCTTCAGCTCTGACTTTCTGCCGGATTTCAATCTGCGGAAACTGGTTTCCCAGACAGCAAAATTGCTGTGGCCCGGACCCGTCCCACACCCCACACTTTCATCCGGCCCACACACCGCGTGGAATGATGGCACTTGGGCGGTCCGCTCCTGTTTGCCAGATCTGGGCCAGAACCAAGCCATAGCAATGCCGCATGTGCCACATATTTGCCAAAGGTGGCCCATATTTGTTTTGTGATATTTGGGCCATATTCACCATTTACCACACGGGGCCACTTCAGGGTCACATCCAGATCACATGTTGCCCAGAGCACCGCAGCTTTGCCAAAAAAGGCCCACATCTCCATTCCATTCATCCATTATCCAAACCGCTTATCCAACTCAGGGTCGTGGGATGCTGGAGCCTATCCCAGCAGTCAGGTCCACATTTGATTTGGCATATTGAGCCATTTGCTGTTATACATGTGGGCCACTTCAGGCTCACATCCATTTTGTCAGGGCCAGAAGAAGGCCATCAGTGCCGCATCATTGCCTGAACTGGTTTTGGCAGAACAAACCCCCAACTGTTTGGTGTCAGAACCTCCTGTCTGCCTCAACTTCATCTGTGAAAACCCAACATGGCATCATCCCAGAGTTCAGAGGGTGTTTCCCTGGTGATGGAGGATGAGAATGGAGACCTACATACGGTCTGTTCAAAACCAATGACATCATCTGACACTTCCATCCATCCATTATCCAAGCCGCTTATCCCAACTGGGGTCGCGGGATGCTGGAGCCTATCCCAGCAGTCATTGGGCGGGGAGACACTCTGGACAGGCCGCCAGGCCATCACAGGGCCCACACATTCACATCTAGGGACAATTTAGTATGGCTGATTCACCTGACCTACATGTCTTTGGACTGTGGGAGGAAACTCATGCAGAAACGGGGAGAACATGCAAACTCCACACAGAGGACGACCTCCCCCCTCAAGGTTGGACTACCCCGGGGCTCGAACCCAGGACCTTCTTGCTGTGAGGTGACCGTGCTAGCCACTGCACCACCGTGCCACCCCATCAGACTCTTATAAAATAACTAAAACAAAGGACTTTCAGCAGGCTTCCAATGAACAGACACTCAACAGCAGTAATAAACATGCTGCGAAGTGAAGAAACAAACAAGAGCATTTTCTTTTTGCTTAATAATTGTACTTTATTGGTTTTCACCACACATTTTCCCTTATACAATAAATCTGAGGTTTTTATTTTCCTTTAAGCCTTTAAAGAGGAGATAGAGAAGAATATTGCACTTAAAACAAGAGCTGAAAAGAGAGCGAGGAAGCAAAGAAAAGAGGGGAAACGACCACGAGGTTTTCTTTACAGCACAGCACAGCCGGGCCACGCCAGCCCGCTCCGTCACAGACAGACAGACAGCTTCTCAACTTCAAATATAATACACATCTTTCAAATGGCATTTCTACGTAGGCTAAGTGAGTATTCTGTCATTTTTTTCTGTTACAATACAGGAGAACTCAGAAGTAAAACCATACACATGCACATACAAGCGGGTCTGGAAACCAACAGTCTTGGTGAGGATTTTGAGTTTGAGTATTGTTCTCTATTTGTTTCTTTTCTTTTGCACGATATGAAAACGTATACCTGTTTGTGTGAGTTTGTATTTATATTTTTCTCAGGAAGAAAAAAGCATCAGTGCGAGCAGCTACTAAGAAAACCTGTCTGTAAAAAGGCGTTAAGAGGAGTGCGCCGATTGACTTCTGGTCTGGCAGTCTGGTTCCAGAGTGGTTTGTTGAAGTGTGGTATTGTGTTTGGATGTTGTGTAGGGATGCACCGGGTTACAGCCTTCGCTGCTTTCTGCAGAGTGGATGAAGTGACTGACTCCTGGTCTGGCAGTCTGGTTTCAGAGTGGTTTGTTGAAGTGTGGCTACTGTGTTCGGGTGTTGTGTAGGGATGCACCGGGTTACAGCCTTCGCTGCTTTCTGCAGAGTGGATGAAGTGACTGACTCCTGGTCTGGCAGTCTGGTTCCAGAGTGGTTTGTTGAAGTGTGGTATTGTGTTTGGGTGTTGTGTAGGGGTGCACCAGGTTACAGCCTTCGCTGCTTTCTGCAGAGTGGATGAAGTGACCGACTCCTCATCTGGCAGTCTGGTTCCAGAGTGGTTTGTTAAAGTGTGGCTACTGTGTTCGGGTGTTGTGTAGGGATGCACCGGGTTCCAGCCTTCGCTGCTTTCTACAGAGTGGATGAAGTGACCGACTCCTGATCTGGCAGTCTGGTTCCAGAGTGGTTTGTTAAAGTGTGGCTACTGTGTTCGGATGTTGTGTAAGGATGCACCGGGTTACAGCCTTCGCTGCTTTCTGCGGAGTGGATGAAGTGACCGACTCTATCGGCTTGGTAATCTGGTCATCTTGAACACCCCTGTTGTGTTAAAACTCCTGGGGTGACTTGATATCAAACTATGAACGACGCTGTGTTATTTAAAGGGTCATGAGAAGGTCTTGTCAAACCCCTCTCAGAACAGTCTGGCAGACATTTTGGTTTGTCAGACTGAAACGGTTGGAAACGTCTTCCTGGCAGACGGAGACCAAAAACGTGTAAAACAGCTGCCAACTGACGTTTGTTTGCAGATGACGTTGCCCTGTTCGCCTGCAACAGGGTGGCGATGTGTCGCAGGCTGAGGCGAGGAAACTCAATAAAGTCACTGTAATGAAATGGGACCGAGGCAAGCCAGAGGTCCGAATTAAAGATAATCTGCGGCCCAATACCAATGTCCCCCCGAACCCTGAACCCTCAAGAACTTAACTGACGTCACCCAGTGAGTGTTTTGAGTGTGAGAGGCTCGAAATGGTATAAACAGGGATGGAGCAGCACTTTACGACATGTCACGTTACATTGACGACACCAAAACATGTTTCTTGGGACTTTTAATTTTGCGGGTTTTTCGTTTTACTTCACGATCAAGGCACTTAAGTTAAAGGACCCACTGCCTGATTTGAACGTCTTCCGGGCTCTTGCCTTTCAGAGTGGACGAGAGGGAGTCGTCAAATAATCAATTTACTCGTTTTTGCCAAACCAGCGTCATTAAGCAAAAAAATAAATAAACTAGTTGTGTAAAAATTAAATAAACTAGTTGTGTAATATGCCCGCATTCCTCTGAGTTCATGTTTTTATGTACCATCTTAAATCCTAGTGTAACCGGTTATTTTCTTGCCCGGTGCGGGATTCGATACGGGGTGTACTGCACCACAAGTCGACATCGCTAACCGCTCGACTAAAGGGTCAGACTTGTTAGCTAGGGGCTAACGTGTCTTATTAGTAGTTTACAGTCGTCACCCTCTCCCGGAAGCGCGCCCTCGCGCTTTGTTATTCCCGCGCTCCGAAGAGACTTCGGAGGATCTGCACACTTCCGGATCCCACCGCTGCCACCAATGTAACCGGTTATTTTCTTGCCCGGTGCGGGATTCGATACGGGGTGTACTGCACCACAAGGCGACGTCACTAACCGCTCGGCTAAAGGGTCAGACCCGTTAGCTAGCGGCTAACGTGTGTTATTAGTAGTTTACACTAGTTAACGTGGCGTTTCTTTGTAATTTAGGAATACAGGCGCACCCAACATGCCAGGCGGAGCGCTCGTGTGCCCATGGCTCTTTCCGTGCTAGCTTGTTTACCTTTTTTTAACGCTTCCGGGTTTCACCTGGTAACCCCATGTTTGATGTCACAACGCTATGAACTGTGGGTAATTACGGGAAGCGTGCATGAGGAGCTCAAAATGTGTGTGAGAGAGCCCTCATGCGCTTGATGACTTGACAGTGGGGCAGCCCCGAACCCTCACGGGTCTAGCGGGAACACGCCTCGCGGCCTGTCCAGGATGCCTCCCCGCCTGCCGCCCAATGGCTGCTGGGATAGGCGCCAGCATCCCCGCCCCCCTGAGCAGCAGGATAAGCGGTTCGGACAATGGATGGACGCCTCAAAGTTCGTGAGTCTGAGGGTGGACATTAGGATTGGGCCTGCTTCTTAACATTCAAATGGACCGGAACCGTCTGTGGTCCGGGGCACCGTTTTGCCCCTGGCGTGTTCCGGTGGTACAGCAAAACCTACAGCCATCAAAAATTATGACCATCGCTAAACTACTTTTAAAAAAAAAAGAAGAAGAAGCGGGGAACACCTCAAGAGAGTTTGGCGCAGGACTAGCGGAATATCTCCCACTTCCGGGCCAAGTGTGGGTACTAGTTTAAGGGTGGTTAAAGGTAGAACGAGTAGGATTCGTCGGTTTTCAGGCCCTTACCTGTGCTCCCTACCATAGGGCTAGTGGTCGTGTCAGGACGGGCATCCGACGTAAACCATTATGCGGATTGACAAGTCCATACCGGCTCGGTCGAGGCCCGGGTTAACAACAGCCGCCATTGCTGACGTGCCCTCACAGGGTACCGATGGAAACTTTTAAAATCCGCTGTGGCGACCCCCTGAGAAACAGGGAACAAGCCGAAAGAGGAAGAAGAGCAGAATTTGTTGGTTGCCGTTTGTAAGCGCAACGCGCGAAGTTAACCCCGCCTTTCCCATCTGACGTCACCAGAAGGACACGCCCCCGGTCAAAGTTTCCGGAACACATCCCAGCGTACAGGCCGGCTCCGCATCGCTCTTCTTCGTCCCCATCCTCTCCCTCAGTGTTCGCTAGCGGGCCTCGCTTTGTGCGCGTCGCCATTTTGCCTCGCCGTATTTGCGTCTTTTCGGCGCCGTGTCCGCCATTATAGCGTCCTCTTGAGCGCGTGCTAGCGATCTCGATCTGGCACCTGGTTGCCACGTTTTCATGGAGTCCCGCTGCCCACAGGTTAACGCCCAGGAACGTCCCGAAAACAGCGACATAAGAAAACACAGACAGAGGACAGAGTCTCTGCGGATACAGACACCGCCACACGCGTCTGGTGGGTCAGAGGTGACACTTGCGAGGACTTTTTTGCGTGAGTCTACACTGATTTTTAGGAAAATCCTACACGTTCTACCTTTTAAGTAGTTCGCTTAAGTTAGGGTCAGAGTACCCGCTTTTTAACACCGCCACCTAGTGGCGAGTGTGAGGGGGCGCTCTCTGCGCGTTCAGGACAGCCACGTGGTCACAAATTTTGACGGTTGTAGTTTTTTGGTAACACTTTAGTATGGGGAACATAAAAAACTTAATTACTAGTGAATTAGTAATGATCAAGATGTCACTTTAGTATGGGGGACATAAAAAACTTAATTACTAGTGAATTAGTAATGATCAAGATGTCACTTTAGTATGGGGAACATATTCTAAGTAACAAAAACTTAATTTACAGTAATTTAACACTATGAACACTTGTAGTTTTGTGTTTTGTTATGTAAGAACAGAGCATATTCATTAAGTGTTAGTAAGGGAGAATAACTCTTCTTGTGGTACTACCACCTTATAAAGGCCATACTAAGCAAAGCATATTGAGATGGTACTACTAATAAGCAATACTTCTGAGGTTATAGAGGGAAAACTCATAGTTCATGGCTTACTGGTTGTACAATAAGACCATGCAGAATAAGGCATTAATGAGTACGTAACAATGACCAATGAAGAGCCAATATGTTGCTAATTTGCATGCTAATAAGCACCTAATTAATGGTGACTACGTTCCCCATACTAAAGTGTTACCAGTGTTTTGTATTAGAACTGGTATGACAGAATAATGAGCCTTCAGCAAGACAAAACAGCATTTGCTGAAATCTGCTGCGTTTCATCTTTTTAAAGCATCGTGACTGAGATGATTTGAACTTTTAGGTTTTCAACTGAGGATTGTACGACGGCACTAGTCTCTAAATGTGCATATGATGTTTCTTGGTCCTGTAACTTGTTTTGCTCTTGGTTAGTTACTTTCAAACCTTGTGAAAAATCTGTTCTGTTCGGCAAAACTGAAAATATAAAATCGTCCATACCTAATTAGAAAGCTTTTTAGTCGTGGTAAGTTAAGTGACTAAAATGACTGAAACCCCCTCCCACAAACTTCCAGTAAAATCGAAATCAAAACCAACAAACTAATTCCAATGATACATTAGAAATGGGCAATAAGTTGAGGTTAAAAAAAAAGGGGGGGGGTTAGTTTTGGTCCCAAAGATAAATTTCTTAAAATCTCAAATACAGGACATGTTTTTTTTTCTTTTCACTTACAAAGTCCTGCCCAAAAAAGGCAAAAAAGATTGTGTTAAACAAGAAGCACCAAATTTAACAACAACATTTTGTATTTTATATTAGTAAATTAGATGACAGCAAACAACAAGCAAAAGTATTTTGATCTTTTTGACTTAAGACTGACCTTTTCCCGCTGTTTGTTTGTTTGGGATCATTTGTCTCTTGTGCTTCTTGAGGATTAATGCTGCAGGGAATCAAAGGCTCTGCGACTGAAATGCCGAACGGATGCCAAAAAGTGACATTTCAGTATGCTCATTTTGTGCAAATAGGACTTCTGGAGCTTTGCTTTTCACATACAGAGGATTTTTCACTACAAGCATGGACACTGGCTCATCTGACCTCTGCAGCAGAACCGCAGATATACTGCACATTGATATAGGCTACCTCATATTTCTATGGCACACATAATAGACACATTATCTTAACTTGTCCCTCGTCGCACACCAGGACAGAAAGGCACATGTGGGTGACAGTTTACGCCATTCTATCTATCGAAACCACGTCGCACGCACTTTGTCCGCCGAAAACTGACGCCTCACATCTTTCGCAGGCAACCAAACTCTCCTCAGAGCCACATGTTCCTATTGCTGTAGTGGACTACATTCTTCATTCTCCTACACAGGGCTGTCAGCTGAACGCAGCTGGCAAGAGCTTCGTCTTGCGTACTTCTTCTCGACCAGTTTACCAAACTAAGTGGTTTTTGTGAGGAGTTACACTACCGTTCAAAAGTTTGGGATCACCCAAACAATTTTGTGTTTTCCATGAAAAGTCACACTTATTCACCACCATATGTTGTGAAATGAATAGAAAATAGAGTCAAGACATTGACAAGGTTAGAAATAATGATTTGTATTTGAAATAAGATTTTTTTTACATCAAACTTTGCTTTCGTCAAAGAATCCTCCATTTGCAGCAATTACAGCATTGCAGACCTTTGGCATTCTAGCTGTTAATTTGTTGAGGTAATCTGGAGAAATTGCACCCCACGCTTCCAGAAGCAGCTCCCACAAGTTGGATTGGTTGGATGGGCACTTCTTTGAGCAGATTGAGTTTCTGGAGCATCACATTTGTGGGGTCAATTAAACGCTCAAAATGGCCAGAAAAAGAGAACTTTCATCTGAAACTCGACAGTCTATTCTTGTTCTTAGAAATGAAGGCTATTCCATGCGAGAAATTGCTAAGAAATTGAAGATTTCCTACACCGGTGTGTACTACTCCCTTCAGAGGACAGCACAAACAGGCTCTAACCAGAGTAGAAAAAGAAGTGGGAGGCCGCGTTGCACAACTGAGCAAGAAGATAAGTACATTAGAGTCTCTAGTTTGAGAAACAGACGCCTCACAGGTCCCCAACTGGCATCTTCATTAAATAGTACCTGTTAGAGCCTGTTTGTGCTGTCCTCTGAAGGGAGTAGTACACACCGGTGTAGGAAATCTTCAATTTCTTAGCAATTTCTCGCATGGAATAGCCTTCATTTCTAAGAACAAGAATAGACTGTCGAGTTTCAGATGAAAGTTCGCTTTTTCTGGCCATTTTGAGCGTTTAATTGACCCCACAAATGTGATGCTCCAGAAACTCAATCTGCTCAAAGAAGTGCCCATCCAACCAATCCAACTTGTGGGAGCTGCTTCTGGAAGCGTGGGGTGCAATTTCTCCAGATTACCTCAACAAATTAACAGCTAGAATGCCAAAGGTCTGCAATGCTGTAATTGCTGCAAATGGAGGATTCTTTGACGAAAGCAAAGTTTGATGTAAAAAAAATCTTATTTCAAATACAAATCATTATTTCTAACCTTGTCAATGTCTTGACTCTATTTTCTATTCATTTCACAACATATGGTGGTGAATAAGTGTGACTTTTCATGGAAAACACAAAATTGTTTGGGTGATCCCAAACTTTTGAACGGTAGTGTATATGTGTAAAGGTATAAATTTGTACCAGCATAGCATGTGTCAGCCATATGTTCCCGTTCAGGCTTCAACCTGTCCTGTGTTATACACATGTACCCGTCACCACATGAGTCCACTGCAGTTATATGGTAGCTTGAACAACTCTGGAAAAAATACAGCAAAGAATAAAACAATAAGAACATAAGTAGTAGAATTCACGGTAGGAAATAGCGTCACAGAAGTTCTAAACGATGAGATTTTCACTGCCAGATAACCATGGAAGTCTCATTATTCACTAATACAACTTTTGAATGTGAGTAACCATATCGTACAGCAAATATATTCAAAAGACGTCTCAAAAACACTGCCAGAATCTACTTGGAGCGTTACGCGAGGTCACTGTGACAGCAGGAGGCACGAAGTTGAACAACAGAAGTAGCATGGGGGACTAGATGGCCGACTGACAAAAGGGAAGGTCAGTCCTAAAAGACCACGATAAGCAGCCACAGTAAGTTAAACAGCAAATGCCTACACGTGATCTGTTATTTTATGAAAGGCAGTTGTGTCGGGTTCGGGTTTTAACCAGATGAAAACAATCGTGTAATACGTCACATGGTCTAAGGCTAGAAGAGAGGGTAAACCTGTGCTTGGGTTTTGGTCAATTTAAGTAAAAGCATTAAAATAACAATATACAGATATTACTGTATGTCAGTATATAGATCACACTTTATGTCAGTATGCAGTACAGACTGTGTGTAAGTACACAGATCATACTGTAGGTCATAGCAAACCAGAAATCTTTTAGACTTCATCAGCAGTCAGATGTCACACCAATACAGAAATTACTGACTGCTCCTTTCTGTTACCTGCTTCAGTATTGTCTCGGCCAAAAGATGTATTTTTTCTCTCTCAAAGGATTGGGAAATAGTGGAATATAGGGCAGAGGAAAAAAAAGCTCTCTTCCTTTTCCCCAGGAAGAACCAAAATCATAAAGAGAAGAAAATGGTTGTCAGAGAAGCACCTTTTGTTTTACAAATGGTGACACCAGCAAGGACGTGTTTGTTCAATGAATCTTTCGATAAAAACCTAGCTGACACAGACTGAGAGCCGGACCTGTTCCAGCCTCGGGGTGAAGGAGCCAAATGTGGATGTGGCCAAAGCAGAGACAGGTTTATGTGTCAGGCGATAGAAAAGAGCAGTTAAAAACTAATCTACGCTGGGGAGGCCGGACGATGCACTGTCATGGGCGTGGGTGGGGGGTGGGGTGGGTATCGGAAAAAGGGTTCCTAGAATTCGATCTTGCAGGCGGGAAAAGACTCATCCTGCATGACCACGGTGCTGCTGGAGGCCAAGACCATGATGTTGAGCTCCTGCTGCTTCTCATGGGTCTGCTGGTACCATTCCCGGGTAACCTCTGTGTCATGAGTGGGGATCAATGTCACCTGTGTGGGAGGTAAAGACAGGGCTGAATCGGGTTCAGAAAACAACAAATAATAGAATCAAATAAAAATGAGCTGAATAGAACAAAGTCAATACTCTCCACTCTGACCACATAAAGTGGAAAACGAATGAGCACAATACATGAACATCATGGACGTGGCGTAACTCCAACTAAAACTCCAAGACTAGAGGGAGTCAGTTAACCTTTTTTCATGCCCACACTAAGCTCGCTGACGTGTTTCACCGAAAGTTTAATTTGGCTTGCTGCCACTTCCATGGGATTTGTGGCTTGTACTCAACCCGTTTAAATCTGTGGCAGAGTCCCCAACCAGAGAACTGCCTGGGAATGCGCTACTGCTTCAAACATTTCAAACATGAATGATTATCCTCGTCCTCTGAAGATGAGGATAATCCTTCATCTACTAGCAGTGAGAAGATGATTTGGATTTTTATTGGTACCTGTAGATTGGAGCCCCATTGAGCTTTGCCCTCCAGCAACGCGTCCAGGACTCCTCGGCTTGGTTCCGCACTTGCTGCGTCATTTCCGCTCACCACATAGTAACCAGAGCGAATCCGCTTGAAAAACTCCTGGTCAACGTTCTTTGCACTACAGTGGTTGGGAATGTAGGCCAAGTCAACGTAAATAGGGAAACCCGTTGCAACTGCTGAGCCAGATTTCTGGGAACCTGAGTGAGTAAGAGTCCATATTTTCACTGTTCAATACACACAATTCTATATTCTATACAAATTCTTTGATCATCTACCAACAAATATTCTCATGAACATTACTGATGGGTAGAAAGAAGTAGAGAGAATTTAAATTTAATTTCTGTGAATTCTGCTCACCTGAGCTGCTCTTGACACCGTTGCTCATTCCTTTGCCAGGGTTATAGCTAGATCTGGAGAGGTCATCTCTGGAGCCTTGTCCATCAGACAGATGAGACATCCTGGAGCTCTTGTCAGCCTCCTTCTTCTTCAGTGCAGCACTGCGAGGAGAGGATGTCTGTTTGACTTGCATGGGAGAACTCTTACGCCTGGCCGGGGATGCAGACTTTGTTTTCCCAGAAGTTTTCTTCAGACCTTGCGCTTTGGGCTCTTTCTTCATTGAGCCCTCTGGGGCCCTGTCGTTGTCCAGAGTGTCAGGGTCCACCATGCAAACATCTGGGTGAGGAGGGTGAGGGAAGGGGTCCATAAAGGGGGTGGGAGGAGGATCACGGCTCCCTCTGGAGGCAGCGTGAAGACTTCCTCCTCCCATAGCAGAGGATTTATCTACAGGCATGTACTCGGCATCTGAGTCTGAGTCCATGTTGGCGTCTGCGGTGACAGAGGGGCATTCCTCAGTGCCTGGGGGCATGTCAGAATCTGACTGAGAGGCAAGAGACTCACTGATGGAAGTGGGCGGCGTATCCTCGGCCGCCAGTCCCAGACTTGCAGACATACCTCCAGGCTGCTGCAATGAGCTGCTGTGCGACTGATGATGATGCGGCTGTTTGTGAGCCCTCCTCTTGACAGACAGATCGTGCTCATTGCCCTCTTGCGATTGGTCGCTCCTGCGTCCTTGTTCCTCATCCTCCTCATCACTGGACATCTGTTGCATGCAGGGGTTGATAAAAGAAGGTGAGAGATCACCTTTCTGTTGCTTGTACTCTGAGGAAGAATAGCCGGGGGAGGTGTGGCTGGTGTAGGACGAGGTGGCACCCATGTGTCCCTCAGCAGCCAGATCTTGGTCGCTGTCATCCTCTTCATCCTCTATCACTCCTTGGCTGCAATAAAACGGAGAACGAAATTTCTGGTCAGTGGAAGAGAGAGAGAGAGGGCGGGCGGGACGCTCGGGCTCCATCTCGCACTCCTCCTCAAACTCCTCTTCATGTCGATAGTGAGGAGGGGAGTCTCCAGGAACCATACCCATCTGAGGCTTGGACACCTCCCACTCATAGGAGCTCCTATAGGCAGATACCTCCCTTGGCTCAGCCTTTGCTGGGGCCGCTGAAGTTACAGGGGAGCCGGTGCTGACCTCCATGGGGCCGTTGGCTGCTTCTGGTTTGCTACACTGGAGAGTTGAAGAGCTAAGAACGTCTGGGAGAGCACCACCTGACTTGTTGGAGGTGGTAGGGGTGGAGGGTTTGTCGGTAAAGGTGAGGCCAGCAGCCAAGTTGGCGGAGGGAGACCGCTGAATCATCTCATGCATGTAATCTTCCTCTTCCTCTTCCTCACTGCTGTCACTCTCCTCAAAGTAATGCTTGCTTGCTACATTTGGCCGTGGTGAGGAGGTGATGCCAAACAGAGCGGCGCTAGCTGACTCGCCATCCTTGGAGGGCTGAGAGAAAAGTCCTGTTGTAGCCCCAAACCCAGCGGCAGTCCCCAGCTTTAAGTCCTCTGACCACTCCGGTTTAAAGAAGCAGTCCGACTGACGGCCTTTGTCTAGAACTCCACTTACTAAGGCAACCTGCTCCTTCTTTTCCCCAGTCAAGATAGTGGAGGTGACAGAAGGAAAAGACTTGATCTCTTCAAAGGGGCTGAGGGGTGAGAAGCGGGCTAAGCTGGAGGTGGACTCAGCAGTGGTACAAGTTGTGGCAGTGGTGATCTGTTTCTCAGTAACTTCCAGATACTCATCTTTCACCCCTCCTGAGCTGGAGAAGGGAGAATCCATGACCAACGAGTGTTCATCTTTGAAGGAGGAGTATTCAAACAGAGGCTCAGCGGTAGCAGGCGTCTCCACATCCTCCCCAAACTGGCGACTGGTGGAGAGAGAGCCAGAGGTGGAGGAGGAGTAACTGTAGGCTGAGGAGGAGGAATAGGCAGGAGCAACAGTGGTGGTGTATTGGAAACTTGTGTCCAGCTTGTTACTGAGGAGGTCTGGTGTCTTCTGTTTATCAAACTGAGAATCAGCACTATCATTCTGGTAATATCTGTCACCTGGTGATTTTAGGGAAAACTCATCTTTCTCTTCACTTACATATGGATAGTCAAATCCTGTGGAAAGGCCAGAAAAGCCTGTAGCTCCTAAATCTGTGGGTTTTGTCTCCTGCTCAGCCTTTGTGAGTGTGCTCACGCAGCTTTCAGTGTTACTTGGCTTCCCCTGACTGTGGTAACCATAACCTGCCATAGAAATCATGAACTCGGGTTTGGTAGAAGCCATTTCACTCACAGGACTTCTCACTTCTTTTTCAGATTTCTCTTTGGCTCCTTTCTCGATATCCGAATCAACGTCAGCATCTCCCTCCTCCTCCTCCTCCTCTTCTTCATCATCAACAACTTCATCATCGTCATAATCTTCCTCATCCCTTGCTGTTAGTTTCCGCATATCAACCTCCAAAGATGCACCTCTCTCATGGTAGCTCTCAACGGTGGGTTTGTCTGCGTCAGATACTGTTGTTGTTGAGGGATACAACAATGGTCTTATACTTTCAGTCTGGCCTTTAAAAGAGAAGGAGTCTTTTTCTGCCATTATGGAAGCGGAGGAGGCCTCAGGTCTGTCTGCCATTGAAGGGAAACGGCTCTCTCTGCTGTGGTCAATTGCCTCCTTTTCGTTCTCATCTTTTTCTATAGATGGCACAGCAGGAGCACTTTTGGGATCAATCCACACTGAAGGGGAGGAATCTTTCCCACGAGAGCCTTCAAATTCCTCCTGAAACCCCTTCTGTGTGGCTGCGGACGGGGAGGGAGAGTCGTATTTTGGTATATCCACATCCCTCTTTGCAACACCCTTTTCTTTCTTGTCTGAGGACTCCTGCTGATAAAAATCTGAGTCCACCGAGCTCATTTTGCTGTCGTAAATGTCACTATAAGAAAATGTTTTGCCGTGCACATAGGGGGTGTCCTGCCTCATGTCTCTTTCTGACCCCTTTTCTTTGCTCTCTCTCTCCGGGAAATTGTAGAGGCTGAAATGAACGCCTTTCTCAGGCTCTTTAAATCCAACTTGATCTGTTTTCTCTTTGAATTGCTCTTTCAAGTCTGATGAGGGCCTGGTTCCTTCCTTGCTCAGGAAGTCATTTTCTTCCTCTTCCTCCTCTTCTTCATCATCTGAATACATCACTTGGAGTTTGGGCTTTTCCTCTGAGCTGCCGAGGACCTGTGTTTCCTGAAGATATTTAGCTTTGATCTCTTCCTCCTCCTCCAAGAGGCCCTTTCCTTCAGGTTCTTTGGGCAACTTTGCCACACAGGCGAAGTCATCATCTAGGAAGCTCCCCTCCCTCTCCTCCATAAGCTTTGCCTTTACAGTGGGTTTTAGGTCCTTTTTCACATAATAATCATCTCCAGCCTCATCATCTTCATCAGACTCCCCAGATCCTTCCAGTGTTGTCTGGTCATATGACACACCAACGTAGGAGCTCTTGTCTGAAATAGTGATAGATTTTTCTGCTCTCAGTTGGCTCACTGCATCATCTTTTTCCTCTGTTTTAAAGGCCTTCTCTTCCGTTGGGGAGTAACTGCTGCTGGTGAGGACCGACTGGGTGGGTGAGGCAAGTTTCACAGTGCTGTCATCTGGACTTAGGCATCTCTCCTCACTTTCCTGGAAGGAGCTAGAAAAAGAGAGAGGTGGTAAAGGAGGCTTCACTCCAGCATCAGCCTTTGAATCTGGTTCAACAAAATTTTGTTTTTCCACACCAGCCTTTGTGGGGGGAGATGATGGAGAGGCGACTGCGGCAGTGGGAGATTTTTTTCCCCGGAGCATCATGGAGGTGGCATACTCGTAGCCTTCTTGGAGTTTACCCAAAGTAATGTCCACATTGGGAGTCTGGTCCTCATCCTCCTCGTCCTCATCTTCTTCCTCATGGACCAGTTTGACCTTTGAACCAGCATCCATCTCCGGAACAATGGGCTGGAATTCCTCAGATGGAGGAGACTTGAAACAGCGGTCCTCCTCCAGAGAGGAGGTAGGGGAGATGGTACCTGCTGAGTGGAGGTACTCCTTCCCATGGGTGGCCTCAGTGCGGGAAGGGATGCTGTTTATGGTGTCCAGGAACAGAGAGCTCCTCCCTGTCTCCTCCGTCTGCGGGGCCGTCACTGAAGCTATGGACTGGTCCTCTGCCACAGACGTGGCAAAAGAAGACATTTTGTCATACTCTGTGATAGAGGTGGCTGAGGAGATGTGCTCCTCCTCAGCCAGAGGAGCGGCGATGATAGTGGGGTAGGCTCCAAGTACAGGATCGTGACCTCCCATGAAGGCTTTAGGTTTAACATCTGTCATGTCTGACACAACAATGGTCTTCATCTCCTTTATTCCATGCATTGAGTCAAAGGTGCCGGGGACATCAGGGACGGACACATCATAGGAACCCATGTCATAACGCAGCTGTGGGATTCTCTCCTCCGTCTCCTCATGGATCTCTTCATCAGAGATGGTCTGCTCTGTCTCAGAGTAACCAGGGATGGTCTCATCTTGGATGAAGGAGAACTGTTCAGAAGCAGAGGGTGCTGCAGCCTGGTCAGCTGGGGCTGTGGTTGGGAATGGTTTGCTATCCCACTCTTTAAAAGCTTTCTCCTTTTTCACCTCCTCTGTTTTATGTTTCATCTCCTCGTCATCTTCTGTTCCTTCGAGTTCTGCCTTTTCTATGACATCACTCTCCTCCTCTGAGCTGTCACTCTTCTTTGATCTGTCTTTCATGTCATCCTGTGTTGGGTATTTGTCATATTTCTCCATTTTTTCCTCTTCATGCTTCCTGTCAAAACCTTCGCTTCCTTCAATCATTCCCACATCCGCAGACTGTTCTGATGCACCTTTGTCTCTTTTGTCTTCTCTGTGACTGACTGGAGATGTAGGTGGAGAAGTAACTTCATTTTCCTGGGGTGGGATTTTGTCTGAGCAGACAGTGATGGGGTGTTCGGTTTCCATGAAATCAGGATGCACAGTTATCACATCATTCTGGAGGAACTTTGCTCCAAGGTTGGAGAGCTCATATTGTTTTAAAGCCTCAAAGTCTTCAGTGAGGTCTTCTGGGGAGGAAACAATGGATCTGTCCGCCAAGGCAGCTGCTGCCACTTCGGGGGCCTTCCTTGGGACTGACTTCCTCTCCTCCATTTTATTTTTGTCTGTCTTGGGTTTAGCCTGAGTCTTGGCCTTGTGCAGAGTCTTCCTCACCTCGGGTGTGAGGGGCTTGAGATCTGGTTTAGTGATTTTCCTCAACTCCGGCTTGTTCGGGTCTTTCTTTTTATCTTCTTTGGCTTTATTTTCTTTTTTCTCTTCTTTTTTAATGATATTTTCTTTCTTGACCTCACGTTTCTCTTTCTTGATTTCTTTCTTCTCCTTGTCTTTCTTCTCATCCATCTTGGATATTTTTTCCTTTTTGACAGTTTTTTCCTTAGACACCTTTTTCTTCTCTAGTCTTTTGGCCTCTGGAGCCACCTCACTGTTCTTCTGTTGTTTGGTGGCCTTTGCACTTTCACTTCTGATTTTCTTCTCTTCTTTCTTTTCCACTTTGTTCTCTTTACTCTGGTCACTCTTGGACTCCTCTTCCTGTCCTCCTGCCTCTTTCTTGCTTGTTTTAGAGTGTTGTTTGGGTGAAGATTTCAGACTCTCTTTGCTGTCTGTTCTTGATCTAATTTTTGTTTGTTTGATGATCTGAGGTTGGACTCCAGAGGATATGTCTTTCTGAGTAGCCACTGGATAGCGCAGGAAGTCCAAGTGTTTCAGTTTCTCAAGGCCCTCAAAGATTTTGTTTTGTGGTGCGTTTCCAGGAAATAGTACCCGCACAATCCTCTCTTTGGGGCTGTGAGGGATCCAAACAATGAGGGCTGTTACTGAGGTTAAATAAGGAACAGATATTTCCCCTTCTTTACCATTGGACATCATAATACCTGTCTTGGCCTTGCTGTTTCCCGCCCACTTCTGCATTAGGAACTGCATTTCCTTGCTTTCCTTCACAGGGTTTAAAACATACATGTCTAACTTTCCAACACCAAGTTTGTGGAAAAGTGTGATTGGTTCTATGGTGTTGCTGACAACCCTGTACAGAGGCTCTGGTTTGATGCCCAGTTTGTTGAGGTACTGCAGTGTGAGGGAAGCCTCTTCAATGCTTCGCTTCACTTTCATGGTAGACTCTGGCATCCGGAGTTTCTCTGGGACGTTGAAGAAGACAACCCCAAGCTCAGGTGAGATCAGATTCTTCATCCAGTCACCATAGGTGCTGGAGCCTTTTCCCTGTGACTGTTCTTCTTCTTGCTCAGCAATCTTCCTCTGAAACAATCCGTTGATCCCAGGGAGGTTGTCCGCTCCAATATGGGTGAGCAGGACTGAGTCAATCCTGTCCAGGTGTCGAACCAGCTTCCAGAAGCAGGACTTGCGCTCAGACCCTCCATCCACCAGGATGTTGAATCCATTGACGGCAAAAAGAGCAGAGTCACCCCTGCCACCAGGGAAAATGTAGCAACAGGGTTTAGACAGCTTCAGAAATCCACCGGAGTTTGGAGGCTCCAGGAGTTCGAAGGGTGATGGAACATCAACCGTCTCTGAGACGTACTCTGTGAACTCTGTGACTCCCTCCATGTTGGGGAGCACGAGGTCGGGGTTCAGACTATATTCCAGAAGGCTCTGAAGTGGCTGCTGCTCCTGACTGTGGCCCAGGGAGCTCCAGCCCCCGTCGCCTTGGCAGGAGATAGTTAGCCTGGGTCGCTGCTCAGAAAACACCCTGGATAGGAGCTCAGTCACCTAGAAACACAAGTAAAGGAAATAGAAGCATAGAAGATGGCCCTGTTAATGGAAGCTCTACTACTGGGTAGAGATATATACACAGATATACACACAGTTGAAATTCTTAATCTGACAATTTATTGTTAGTGTCTTAAGTCTTCAATCTTAAATCCGCAACTTTTCTCCCTTGTTCCGTCCTTTGGATGAGACGTTAAACTGAGGTCCTGACTCACTGTGATCATTAAAGATCCCATGGCATTTATCGCAAAGAGTAGGGGATTCCCTGGTGGCTTGGCAAAATTCCCAACCTGGCTCTCCATCTGGCCACCTAATCATCCCTCCATGTAATTGGCTCAATGATTCCTCCCTCTCTACCTCAAACTGATGTGTGGTGAGCATTGTGGCACCACATGGCTGCCGTGCATCACCCAGGTGGGTGCTACACATTGGTGGTAGTTGAAGTGAGTTACCCCCTTCAGTGTGAAGCGCTTTGGGTGTCTTGAAAAGCGCTATATAAATGTAATGTTTATTATTATTATCATTAATAAATAGTTATTTTGTCTGTGTGGCTCATGGAGTCAAGTTCCATAATATTAACTGTCATCTTTATCATGGTTGGTGACACTCTCCATTCCCCTTATACCACTGTTGAAATGTTTTGACTGGGTAGGACAAACACTGACGCAGCAGCAAACATGTTGGAAACAACTCCAGCAGGAGGAAAGCTTGACTCATGGTACTGATGAGGCCATGACAATCAATATTACTGCACAACAGTGTTCCCATATACTGTGATGTAGTTTGTAATACATCAGATTGTGTGTGTTAGCTTTGGTCCCAGGATCCATTTTTACAAGGGTGGGAACTGTTTACTGCTGAGCTGACGGCACACCAGCCACAACGGCTGCCACACCTTGTTTTTAGTCCCGAAAAAATCAGTATCAACAGGTCTATTTCTCTCTGCCTCCTACACCCAGCTACAACACTGTTCTACTGCATTGCTGACTGTCTGTCCAACACTATCACCATATCATCATCTGCATAAAATAAATATTTATAAATGGAAAAAAGCCAAGGATTGCAGCTTTGATATTATTATCATTTATTGATGGTTGTGGTTGTAGTGGTAGTTGCATTCTTTAAAGGAGCTTTGTGTAATGTGTCAGCTTTCCTGAAGTATGTGACAAATAAATAGGGGTCCCTGCATGGTTGTGCATAGTAGGAGATCCTTTTTTTGTCAAAATTAGATTTACAAATTACAACTATCACTTTATTCTATAAATAACCATTTCAGTAAATATATATCTATCTATAAATAGATATATATAGATAAATAGATATACATATATAAAATTACATGACGCTCAACTCATCTTTGTAAAATATTTCTTCACATTTTTTTCCACATTTAATTTCGGATTTCTAATTTAATTTAATTTCAGAAGTAAGTGAAATGTATGTGGCATACTTGAGGCTCGGAGACAATGTCACAAACGTGTTTCCAGGTGAAGAGTCCTCCCTGCAGCACCACGTCACCTCCCTGCTCAGAAGTCTGACCGCTCAGAACCAGCAGCTTGTTACCAGACGGGTCTGTGATCAGAGAGCGGACCTGGACACAATGCAGGACACATGCAACCATATTAAAGAGGTAATAAACCCTTTTTTTTAACACATTTTGATCTGACATGTCTGTACTGGTGTAGGATGTCAGAACTGATTGTCCTCATCATTAATTCAACAATAAAATGAGATACATCACAAGGACGGAGAAAATCTGTTTTCTTCTTACAAAATGCAAATATTACCGTCAACCTCCTCTGAACTGCCCATGTTATTTGGCGGCATCAGTGACGGCCCGAGACCCACATGACAAATAATCAGAATCAGAATCAACTTTATTGACCAAGTGTGCCTATGCACACAGGGAATTTGACCCCAGTTCACAGCAGCTTCTACCACTTGCAGACATCAGTCGCACAAAAAAGAATAAAAAAGAACAAAACAACAAACAAAAAAGAAAAAACAGAAGAAATAAATGGAGCAACAACAGGACACTGGAGGCAGGCATGTACGCACAACAGGGTATGCCATTACTATTCAGAGTTTTGTTATGGTTGTGTAATCAACAACCTATGCCCATATATTATACCATATTGCTTATATACTATACTACCCATACACTGGACCATATACCATACCGCAACTCCACAACCCATCATGCACATATACAACACTATATACTCCCACTATGTTAAACTATATTATCTTAACGGGGAAGGCATGTTCAGAAGTAGCGGGAGAGGAGGAAGGGTAGGAGTGTGGAGGTGAGAGTCGGATCTTTGAATGTTGGCACTATGACTGGTAAAGGGAGAGAGTTGGCTGATATGGCGGAGAGAAGGAAAATAGATATACTGTGTGTGCAAGAGACCAGATGGAAGGGGAGAAAGGCCAGGAGCATCGGAGGTGGATTCAAACTCTTCTACCATGGTGCGGATGGGAGGAGAAATTGGGTAGGGGTAATTCTGAAGGAAGAGTATGTCAAGAGTGTGGTGGAGGTGAAGAGCTGGCAATCGAAGGTGTGATGATGAATGTTATCAACACATATGCCCTGCAAATTGGGTGTGAGATGGAAGGGAAAGACAATTCTGGAGTGAGTTGGATGAAGTGACGGAGAGTGTACCCAAGGAGGAGAAAGTGGTGATTGGAGCGGACTTCAGTGGGAACAGAGGTGATGAGGACGTGATGGGCAGGTATGGTGTCAATTAGAGGAATGTGAAAGGACAGATGGTGGTGGATTTTGTGAAAAGTATGTAAATGGCTGTGGTGAATACATATTTCAAGAAGAGGGAGGAACACAGGGTGACGTATAGGAGTGGAGGAAAGTGCAAAAGGTGGAGTATATCTTATGTAGGAAGCACGATCTGAAAGGGACTGGAGACTTCAAGGTGGTGACAAAGGAGAATGTAGCTAGGCAGCATTGGATGGTGGTCTGTAGGATGACTTTGGGGACCAAGAAGAGGAAGAGAGTGAAGGCAGAGCCAAGGATCAAATGGTGGAAGTTGAAGAAGGAAGACTGTTGTGTGGAGATCAGAGAGGAGTTAAGACAGGCACTGGGTGGTAGTGAAGAGTTGCCGAATGACTGGGTAACCCTGCAGAAATCGTGAATGAGACAGCTAGGAAGGTACTTGGTGAGTCATCTGGACAGAGGAAGGAAGACAAGGAAACTTGGTGGTGGAATGAGGAAGTACAGCAAAGTATACAAAGGAAGACGTTGGCAAAGAAGAAGTGGGATAGTCAGAGAGATGAAGAAAGTAGATAGGAGTACAAGGAGATGCAGCGTTAAGTGGAGAGGGAGGTGGTGAAGGCAAAGGAAAAAGTGTATGGTGAGTTGTATGAGAGGATGGACACTAAGGAAGGAGAAAAGGACTTGTACCGATTGTTTTAACAGAGGAACCGAGCTGGGAAGTATGTGCAGCAAGTTAGGGCGATCAAGGATTGAGATGGAAATGTGCTGACAAGCAAGGAGAGAGTGTTGAGAAGGTGGAAGGAGTACTTTGAGGGGCTGATGAATGAAGAAATTGATAGAGAGAGAAGGTTGGATGATGTGGGGATAGTGAATCAGGAAGTGCAGTGGATTAGCAAGGAGGAAGTGAGGGCAGCTATGAAGAGGATGAAGAGTGGAAAGACTGTTGGTCCTGATGACATACATGTGGAGGCATGGAGATGTTTAGGAGAGATGGCAATGGAGTTTTTAACTAGATTGTTTAACACAATGTTGGAAAGTGAGAGGATGCCTGAGGAGTGGAGAAGAAGCATACTGGTACCCATTTTCAAGAATTAGGGTGATGTGCAGAACTGTAGCAACTACAGAGGTATAAAGTTGATCCTATGATGGCGTGGTGGCCTGTCCAGGGTGTCTCCTCGCCTGCCGCCCAATGACTGCTGGGATAGTCTCCAGTATCCCCTCGACCCTGAGAGCAGGATAAGCGGTTTGGATAATGGATGGAATGGATCCATTTAAATATATATGGGATGGGAGTGGTCTCTTCCAAAATGACAATGCCCCCATCCACAGGGCACAAGGGGTCACTGGATCGTTTGATGAGAATGAAATTGATGTAAATCACATGCTTTGGCCTCCAGTCACCAGATCTCAACCCAGTTGAACACCTATGGGAGATTTTGGACTGACATGTTAGACAGCTCTCTCCGCCACCATCATCTAAACACCAGATGAGGGAATGTCTTTTGGAAGAATGGTGTCCATCCCTCCAGTAGAGTTCAGAGACTTGTAGAATCTGGCCATCACCATTGACAACACCGTGGTGACGCCAACTCGGACTGTGAGGAATCCGGGTGTGATCCTGGACGACCAACTGACGTTTGCTGCAAACGTTGCATCGGTTACTCGCTCCTGCAGATTTCTCCTCTATAACATCAGGAAGATTCGCCCATTCCTCACCGACGAGACGGCACAGGTGCTCATCCAGGCTCTGGTCATCTCCCGGCTGGACTATGGCAACTCCCTCCTTGCTGGCGCCCCGGCGTCAGCCATCAGACCTCTGGAGCTTGTTCAGAAAGCGGCAGCTCGTCTGGTGTTCAACCGCCCTAAGTTCTCCCACACAACTCCCCTTCTCATGTCCCTACACTGGCTCCCAGTAGCTGCTCGCATCCAGTTTAAGCCTCTGGTGCTAGCCTACAGGGCAGTGAAAGGAACAGCTCCTTCCTATCTCCAGGCCATGGTCAAGCCCTACACCCCCGCCCGACCACTTCGCTCTGCTGCCTCGGGACGCCTGGTTGCCCCGTCGCTCAGAGGCCCCTGCTGCCGATCGACCCGGTCACGGCTCTTTTCTGTCCTGGCCCCACAGTGGTGGAATGAGCTCCCCACTGACTCACCTCTTCAAGAACTACTACCCTGTTACTTGTTCTTAGCACTTATTGTACTCACTCATTTAAAAAACAAAAAACTCTTTCTTGCGCTTTTACTTTAGTACTGGTTTTGCTCTTAGATGCTTGTTTAGATGCACTTATGACCTCTGATGACTAATAGTTCTCCTGATTTCCTACGTTAAATGCATTTATTGTAAGTCGCTTTGGATAAAAGCGTCGGCTAAAGGACTGTAATGTAATGTAATCTATGACAAGGAGCACTGAAGATGTTCTGGAGGCTCGTGGTGGACCAACACCTGAGAGTTCTTATTGCAGTGGGGAAGAACGGTCTCTGTAACGGGTGTTTTTTTTTCTAACTGATTGTCGTGTAGCGTCTTCCTGATGACACGGGTTGAAAGCGGTGGTCTGCTGGGTGGGAGGGCTCATCGATGATCTTACCGGGTGGGTGGTGAAGAGGGAGTCCAGAGGAGGAAGGTCACATCCAATGATTTTTGAGGCCTTTTTCGCCATCACTATATATATATATATATATATATATATATATATATATATATATATATATATATATATATATATATATATATACCCCTATTCTCGCTTCCGGTGTGGGAAGATGGCAGCGCAAACTCACTTTTGCAGTGACCTCACCCAGTACTGGTGTGGGAAGATGGCGGCATGAACTTACATTTGCAGCGGCCTCAATCAGTGCCAACCATGCAGTGTCTTTTTCCGCATCTGCGTCTGGGTTTGTGTCTTTGTCTGGTAGCTGGGAGAATTGGCGCTGGATCGGCTGGGGGAGCTTGGTCTGCCGCATCCGGCGGGCCCAAGGACCACGGCCCTGCTCGGAGTTGTGCCAGTAGAGGAAACACCGAGGGCGGTTTGACAGGACACGGAAGCGGGGCAGGCTAAGCTAACTGCTAGCCCATGCGTCATCCTGGCTGGTGTTCGCTCTCTTGGACAGTGATTTCTTTATTTTTTATCTTTTTGGTGTGGATATGTTGGATATACGTATTTTTGTAGTTGTTTTTTTTTTGTAGTTTGGATATATGTGTTCTTGTAGTTTTTGGATGTGTGTTTTTGTCTTTGTGTTGCACTGCTGTGGGCTGGGGGAAACGATGACAAATAAACGTTCTTGATTCCTGACACCATTTTTCCTCTTCACTCTGGATTCTAAGACTTTAGTCTGAGATTTTTTCATTTGACAGCTTTTATATTTGTCCTCAAACGGACGTCGTCTAGACAACACTGAGATCTGCTAGACTTCTGAAGTTTACTCAAATCATTTACATAAAAAAAAAATGTCGTCTAAATGAGAATATTTTTTTTCAAAGATGTAAATGATGTCACCAAAATACTTTATGTCTGCAGGATTCAGGCTTTGTTCTATTTTCATCCATCAAACGCGTCAGAGAACATGTGGACACCTTCATGTGACAGATTCCCATTCTGTCGTGTCAAACATCCTCTCAGTATTCACATCCCAAACACCCTCTCAGTATTCAATATTCAGTATTCACTTCCCAAACATCCTCTCAGTATTCAGTATTCAGTATTCACATCCCAAACACCCTCTCAGTATTCAATATTCAGTATTCACTTCCCAAACACCCTCTCAGTATTCAGTATTCACTTCCCAAACATCCTCTCAGTATTCACATCCCAAACACCCTCTCAGTATTCAATATTCAGTATTCACTTCCCAAACATCCTCTCAGTATTCTCTTCCCAAACATCCTGTCAGTATTCACTTGGCAAACATCGTCTCAATATTTGCTTCCCAAGCATCCTGTCAGTATTCACTTCCCAAACATCCTGTCAGTATTGACTTCCCAAACATCCTCACAGTATTCGCTTCCCAAACATCCTGTCAGTATTCACTTCCCAAACATCCTCTCAGTATTCACTTCCCAAACATACTGTCGGTATTCACTTCCCAAACATCCTGTCAGTATTCACTTCCCAAACATCCTCTCAGTATTCACTTCCCAAACATACTGTCGGTATTCACTTCCCAAACATCCTGTCAGTATTCTCTTCCCAAACATCCTCTCAGTATTCACATCCCAAACACCCTCTCAGTATTCAGTATTCACTTCCCAAACATCCTCTCAGTATTCTCTTCCCAAACATCCTCTCAGTATTCTCTTCCCAAACATCCTGTCAGTATTCACTTCCCAAACATCCTCTCAGTATTCTCTTCCCAAACATCCTCTCAGTATTCACATCCCAAACACCCTCTCAGTATTCAATATTCAGTATTCACTTCCCAAACATCCTCTCAGTATTCACATCCCAAACACCCTCTCAGTATTCTATATTCAGTATTCACTTGGCAAACATCGTCTCAATATTTGCTTCCCAAACATCCTGTCAGTATTGACTTCCCAAACATCCTCACAGTATTCACTTCCCAAACATCCTCTCAGTATTCACTTCCCAAACATACTGTCGGTATTCACTTCCCAAACATTCTGTCAGTATTCACCTCCCAAACATCCTCTCAGTATTCACTTCCCAAACATCCTGTCGTTATTCACTTCCCAAACATCCTGTCGGTATTCACTTCCCAGATATCCTGTCGGTATTCACTTCTAAAACATCATCTCAGTATTCACTTCCCAACCATCCTTTCGGTATTCACTTCCCAAACATCCTCTCAGTATTCACTTCCCAAACATCCTGTCAGTATTCACTTCCTAAACATCCTGTCGTTATTCACTTCCCAAACATCCTCTCAGTATTCACTTCCCAAACATCCTCTCAGTATCCACTTCCCAAACATCCTCTCGGTATTCACTTCCCAAACATCCTCTCAGTATTTATTTCCCAAACATCCTGTCAGTATTCACTTCCCGAACAACCTCCCAGTATTCGCTTCCCTAACATCCTCTCAGTATTCACTTCCCAAACTTCCTCTCAGTATTTACTTCCCAAACATCCTCTCAGTATTCTCTTCCCAAACATCCTGTCAGTATTCACTTCCCAAACATCCTCTCAGTATTCTCTTCCCAAACATCCTGTCAGTATTCACTTCCCAAACATCCTCTCAGGATTCACTTCCCAAACATCCTGTCGGTATTCACTTCCCAAACATCCTCTCAGGATTCACTTCCCAAACATCCTGTCGGTATTCACTTCCCAAACATCCTGTCGGTATTCACTTCCCAAACATCCTGTCGGTATTCACTTCCCAGATATCCTGTCGGTATTCACTTCCCAAACATCCTGTTGGTATTCACTTCCCAGATATCCTGTCGGTATTCACTTCTCAAACATCCTCTCAGTATTCACTTCCCAACCATCCTTTCGGTATTCACTTCCCAAACATCCTATCAGTATTCACTTCCCGAACAACCTCCCAGTATTCGCTTCCCTAACATCCTCTCAGTATTCACTTCCCAACCATCCTGTCGGTATTCACTTCCCAAACATCCTCTCAGTATTCACTTCCCAAACTTCCTCTCAGTATTCACTACCCAAACATCCTCTCAGTATTCACTTCCCAAACATCCTCTCAGTATTCACTCCCCACTCCTTTCAGAACAAACTTGTAGTTGCTGCTGTATGAATGTAGATAGCTAGATAGAGAGAGAGAGACAGAGACAGAGAGAGAGATGTGATAGATAGCTAGAGAGAGAGAGAGAGACAGAGAGAGCGAGAGAGTGAAAGATAGATAGATAAGATAGATAGATGGCAGTAAACACACGTCTCTTGGGGTTTGGTTCTTACTTTCTGGCTGAAAGAGGTATTCTTGGCAAAATGAGTCTGGCAGTGTTTCCTGAGCTGAAGCTGTTGTTCTTAACACATGTTCATTCTGACAAAGAAATGAGGAACATTCAACACATCACACAAACACCTGACTCATTTTCACCATGTTCTCAAAAATAATCTCCAGCACTGAGGTGGGCTTATCTTTAGACAGAATACCAATGCCTTCTCTCGGTCGAACCCGGCAAGAAAGAAAGGAAGAGAGAGAGAGAGACAAGAAGAGAGAGAGCAAGAGATGTGACAAACACACTGGATCATAAAAATTAACAGAACATTTATCAAAAATAAATTGTTTAATTTGTTTTCTTGTGGGCTTGCTGACGAGAGAAGACGGGTCAGGGGTGCGGAGCCGTCCTTCATCCGTCAAAGTGATACACAACCAAATCTGAACCGCTCTGTGCACGTTTTCAACTCAAAAGGACATTTTTGCATTTGTGGATGTGGCATATTTTGATTTTTCACTCAAAAGCATCGCGTCTCCTCTGCTATTCCTCCTGAGATAACCCTGTCGTGTGGACTGACCTCAGAGCCGGCGGTCTCCTCTGACGGGTTCACCAGCACCACGGTCTCCAGGACATCACTCTGGTACTGGAGGATCCGCTGACCTGCAGGAAAACGCAGGTCACAAAACCGGCTGGTCAACCAGGTGTACCATGTACCGCAGCAAAGACGGGAGACAGGGCTGGGCAAATAAACGGAATATTCAAGATATCTAGGGGATTGTTTTGCTGGAGATATAAAAGTTGGCTCCGTTGTGAATATCACGGTGATGTTAATGTGCCTTTGTTGGGGGCCAGTTGAGTTTCCTGAAGAGCGGGGTCAGCAGGAGTCTCGCTACCATTCCTGTTCTTGTGAACATGAGAGTCGGTAAGAGAAACACTCTGGCGTGGCCAGACGTCCGTCTCACCAATCTCGCCGAGGGTTAGCCGACAAGCTGCATCGTGTAAGGAAATTGTTATACGAGTAAGAAAATGCACATAATGACGCAATGCAACCAATCAGCAAACCAGAACGTGAGCCTTCACATTCACAGATTGTCCACCAATGATGTCATCAGGAGACTCTTTTCTGCACAATGCCAGCACTGTTTTAGAGACACACAGAAGGTGGTATTATTAGGTATTAGGTGTATGGCATTATGGCTGAAATCTACTACTACTACTACTTCTTTCAGCTGCATGTCCTCCCTCGCCACATCCATAAACCTCCTCTTCGGACTTCCTCTTTTCCTCTTCCCTGGCAGCTCCATATTCAGCATCCTTCTCCCAATATACCCAGCATCTCACCTCCAGCTTCACCTCCTGTCTTTTCATCAGTGCCACTGTCTCCAAACCATACAACATAGCTGGTCTCACAACCATCTTGTAAACCTTCCCTTTAACTCTTGCTGGTACCCTTCTGTCGCAAATCACTCCTGACACTCTTCTCCACCCACTCCACCCTGCCTGCACTCTCTTCTTCTCCTCTCTTTCGCACCCCTTGTTACTTTGGACAGTTGACCCCAAGTATTTCAACTCGTACGCCTTCGTCCCCTCTAGGGGCGCAACGATTAATCGACGTAGTCGACAAAAATCGACGACAAAATGAGTTGCCGTCGACAGTTCGCCGGTTACGTCATCGCGCATGAACTGAACCAAACGTCGAGCTGGTGATGGAAGTAGCTTTTTATATATATATATATATATATATATATATATATATATATATATATATATTTATTGAACATTGTTCATATTCATGTACAGATTCTTGAAGAAAGTTCATTATAAAGCAAACATGGCAAATATACATTCCATCCACAAATACATAGATATATCCAAAGTGCCAAAGGGAACAGGATGTACACATTTCTATACAGTATATCAGGAAGTACATAGAGGTTGAGTGATGGAAGTAGCCAAGGAGTGAGGGTCTCACTTCCTTCCCAACTCTGAGAGTTGCACATGCGCAAAAGCGACCGGGAACGGAAGCGGAAGCGACAGGACCGGTAAACAAAACAGCAAAAAAAATGGCGGCGGCGGCGGTGCAACGTCGTCGCGTCCTAAAACACCTAAAGTCTGGGAGCGTTTCAGCCTCGACTTGGCAAAGAAAAGGATGACCTGCCAGATGTGTGAGGTGGACCTTGCTTATCGTGGGAGGCACCTCGGTAACGCACCAACATGTGAAGAGGAGGCACGTCGGACATCTGGACGATGCGGACGCACCTCGGTAAGATGGTTAGCTTGTTAGCTAGCTAGCTAGTGTAACCTATTTTTCTGGACTTAGCCTGTTAGTGATTTTAAGTTCCTGTTATAAGCTGTTGCCACAGTATATGCCTTGAGCTCTTATTTTGAAGGCCGAAGAGAGAGCGGAAGTGCTGTACGCAGTGTTGTTGCTGTGGAGTTCTGTTGGGGGAAGAATCCAAAATAAAGTGGTCCTCGTGTGAAAGTGGAACCTCCGTATTTGTTATAGTTTCATACCGTATAGGCGACATCTACAAACCCTCGGTTACATTGGTGGCAGCGGTGGGATCCGGAAGTGTGCAGATCCTCAGAAGTCTCCTCGGAGCGCGGGAAGAACAAAGCGCGAGGGCGCGCTTCCGGGAGAGGGTGACGACTGTAACTACTAATAAGACACGTTAGCCCCTAGCTAACGGGTCTGACCCTTTAGCCGAGCGGTTAGGGACGCCGCCTTGTGGTGCAGTACGCTCCGGATCGAATCCCGCACCGGGCAAGAAAATAACCGGTTACAGTATGTATAGACGGAGTCGTCTTGGCTTTTAACGTTAACATAAAGCCAGTACAACTCCCGTCTATACCTGCGTGCAGGACTCTTAAGAGTTTAAAAGAGTAACGTTACCCTTTTGCCTGACAAATGTCTTTTTTAATCACATCTATGCAGCCCGACCCCGAAGAAGAGTGAAGGTACCATGGATGGCTTTATGCAAAAGAAGCAGACGTGTCCACCGCAGCAAGCGACTGCCCTCACCGAGTCAGTACTGAACACGATGGTCAGTGACACGAGCTATTGTTTTGTGCGATCCATTATCTGACTAGTCGATTACTCGTTTCAATAATCCACGACTGGTCGACTATCAGAGTAGTCGTTAGTTGCAGCACCACTAGTCACCTCCATTCCTTGCATCCTCACCATTCCGCTCTCCTTCCCTCTCGTTCACGCTTATGTATTCCGTCTTGCTCCTACTGACTTTCACTCCTCTCCAGTGCATACCTCCACCCCTCCAGGCTCTCCTCCACCTGCACCCTACTCTCACTACTACTACTACTTTCGGCTGCTCCCGTTAGGGGTCGCCACAGCGGATCATCCATTTCCACCTCTTCCTGTCTTCTGCATCTTCCTCTGTCACACCAGCCACCTGCTTGTGCTCCCTCACCACCTCCATAAACCTCCTCTTTGGCCTTCCTCTTCTCCTCTTCCCTGGCAGCTCCATATGCAGCATCCTTCTCCCAATATACCCAGCATCTCTCCTCCACCCATGTCCAAGCCATCTCAATCTTGCCTCTCTTGCTTTGTCTCCAAACCGTCCAACCTGAGCTGTCCCTCTAATATACTACTTCCTAATCCTGTCCTTCTTCATCACTCCCAGTGAAAATCATCTTCATCTCTGCCACCTCCAGCTCCACCTCCTGTCTTTTCGTCAGTGCCACTGTCTCCAAACCATACAACATAGCTGGTCTCACAACCATCTTGTAAACCTTCCCTTTAACTCTTGCTGGTCCCCTTCTGTCGCAAATCCCTCCTGACACTCTTCTCCACCCACTCCACCCTGCCTGCACTCTCTTCTTCACCTCTCTACTGCACTCCTCGTTACTTTGGACAGTTGACCCCAAGTATTTAAACTCATACGCCTTCGTCACCTCCACTCCTTGCATCCTCACCATTCCGCTGTCCTCCCTCTCATTCACGCATAGCTATTCCGTCTTGCTCCTACTGACTTTCACTCCTCTCCAGTGCATACCTCCACCTCTCCAGGCTCTCCTCCACCTGCGCCCTACTCTCACTACAGATCACAATGTCATCCGCAAACGGCACAGTCCACGGAGACCCCTGCCTGATCTCGTCCGTCAACCTGTCCGTCCCCATTGCAAAAGTATGGCCGGGATGGAAATGAAAACGTTCCTCACACTGTAAATCAAAGGGCTAAGACAAAACAACTCCAGTCCAAAAATAAACTTTATTATATAAGCGCCCGAGTTGCAGATGAAAACCCATGTATGACAGCGTGTCAGCTGCATGCAGAAATCAGAAGGCCTTGTCAAGACACAGCGATGTCCTGATCACACACAAACTAGGTATCCATACGAATAACTGACACATGCAGGTATTACACACACCTTTTTAGGAGTAATTGGGAAGTGTTTCTTCTTTTTTTGTTTGTTTCTTTTTAAGAATATGGCATTAAACATAAAACAATTACAAGACAAACAAATACACACACACACATTTATCACTCAAAAGGGGAAAAAAAATCACAAGTATTGCCATGCACTTTAACATTCACATACAGAAATAACTGCGTATGTCAGAACGTCCTTGTTCTTATCATCGTTTCATAACTGACACCCTCAACATCGTTCATCTCCCCCGTCAGTGTCAGTCAGCGTTTCCGTGGACGGACAGCAAATATATGGAGATTTTTTTTTTGGTGGCCCTTGAATTACATTCTATAGAAAATGATTTGGGATATAATGGAGGACCAACAGAAGTGATATGTGATACACATCCCAGTACTTTCTCCCAAACCTCATTTATTATGACTCGATTAAATAAGGGACCTTTTTCTCCACTACATTTAATACATTAGCCTGGAATGTTAGAATTACAACTGATGTGGCCGTCTGGGTAGCGTAGCGGTCTATTCCCTTGTCTACTGACACAGGGATCGCCGGTTCGAATCCCCGTGTTACCCCCGGCTTGGTTAGGCGTCTCTACAGACACAATTGGCCGTGTCTGCAGGTGGGAAACCGAATGCGGGTATGTGTCCTGGTCGCTGCACGGTCGGTCGGGGCGCCTGGTCGGTTGGGGTGCCTGTTCAGGGGGGAAGGGGAACTGGTGGGGGGGGGGTGGTAGCGTGATCCTCCCGTGTGCTACGTCCCCTGGTGAAACTCCTCACTGTCAGGTGAAAAGAAGCGGCTGGTGACTCCACATGTATGGGAGGAGGC
Source organism: Lampris incognitus (assembly GCF_029633865.1). Classification (NCBI taxonomy): domain Eukaryota; kingdom Metazoa; phylum Chordata; class Actinopteri; order Lampriformes; family Lampridae; genus Lampris; species Lampris incognitus. Next base: position 7,540,763 of record NC_079214.1, on the reverse strand, counting down.
ATGTGGTAGCCTGCAGCCCTCCCCGGATCGGCAGAGGGGGGTGGAGCAGCAACGGCTCGGAAGAGTGGGGTAACTGGCCGGATACAATTTGGGGGAAAATTCCAAAAACCATAAAAGAAGAATTACAGGTGATGTAATATTGTAGGTGTGACATACGTGGGTCCCCATAAGCCATTTTATATTGGGAGACTGTCAACCCGGTGTTGATGGTTAAACTTGAGCCTTTCAACAAATATCACTTGACTGTGCCGTGGTTTCATCCTCGCCGTCAGGGAGGTGTTTCTAAAATGTCCGACTATCACCCCGAAACGACTGTGGGCGGGTCCGTCTTCCATCAATACTCAGTAATCGTTTCAAGTCATTGTTGTCCATATGTGGGAGGAGCAGAATAATTAGGCTTTTATGTAAATCCATCTGCCGCCCGGTGTCTTCAAACACACTGTCTGTCTGTCTGTGCGTCCCTCCTCATCCCTCCTGATTTCTGCTCACTTTGCTGTCTTGTTTTTTTTCCTCTCTGAGAGCGTTAACTACATCTCCCCGGTGACTTTAAACCCATCAATACACATTTCACAATAATGATGCAACAACCCCTCCCCCCCCCCCAAAAATCCTCACTGATAAACCCTATTGGCTGTTGCTAGGGAACCGTCGTCAAGATGTTGCTGCTAGCTGAGTTACACTGACCCACTCTCGGTTACGGGAGACGCATTGCAGCATTTCTGGGAGCGGGAGGGGAGAAGGAGGGAGGGAGGGAGGCTTGTGCTGCATAAGAGGATGCAGCCTGCGTTAAACAGGAGGTGAAGGAACGACCCGAGGCAGCAGCGGCATTAAAACACATTCAGAAGCTTCGTCCATAGTTACTGTAAAATCTTACCGACGCCATCCACACAACCACCACATGAGAGGAGACTCCCAGTCCTGGATGTCCCCCTTCTAGAGGCAGGCAGACACAGCCATATGGTACCGATATTGAGATACAGTGCAAGACATGACATCGGCTCAAATATTAGTTATCATGCTATTGTGAGATATGGGGCGCAGGTGGAGGAGAGCCTGGAGAGGTGGAGGTATGCACTGGAGAGAAGAGGAGTGAAAGTCAGTAGGAGCGAGACGGAATACATAAGTGTGAACGAGAGGGAGGACAGTGTAATGGTGAGGATGCAAGGAGTGGAGGGGACGAAGGCATATGAGTTTAAATACTTGGGGTCAACTGTCCAAAGTAACGGGGAGTGAAGAAGAGGGTGCAGGCAGGGTGGAGTGGGTGGAGAAGAGTGTCAGGAGTGATTTGGGACAGAAGGGGACCAGCAAGAGTTAAAGGGAAGGTTTACAAGATGGTAGTGAGACCAGCTATGTTGTATGGATTGGAGACAGTGGCACTGATGAAGAGACAGGAGGAGGAGGTGGAGGTGGCAGAGGTGAAGATGATAAGATTTTCATTGGGAGTGACGAAGAAGGACAGGATTAGGAAGGAGTATATTAGAGGGACTGCTCAGGTTGGACGGTTGGGAGACAAAGCAAGAGAGACAAGATTGAGATGGTGTGGACATGTGTGGAGGAGAGATGCTGGGTATACTGGGAGAAGGATGCTGAATATGGAGCTGCCAGGGAAGAGGAGAAGAGGAAGGCCAAAGAGGAAGTTTATGGATGTGGTGAGAGAGGGAGTGACAGAGGACGATGCAGATGACAGGAAGGGATGGAAACGGATGATCCACTGTGGTGACCCGTAATGGGAGCAGCCGAAAGTAGTAGTAGTAGTAGTAGTAGTAGTAGATGCTATTGTGATATATTAGGAAGATGGCGCCGAAGTATGACAACGTCTCACCGCTCTCTCTCTCGCTAGGCCATTCATATTCTCAACAAGACATAAATGGCCTTACACTTCATTTATTCACTTGGTACACACTCGTGGAGTGACGTGAATGTCTGTTACCTGTGTTGATAGTGTGATATATAGCCGTCAACAAGTATCCCGTTGTTTCCAAACATCTGTCTGTTTGTCATCATCGCAGCCAAGTGAGACGATTTCCTGAACTTTCTCGACTGTTTTAGCTGAGCGAAACGTACAATGAATGTCTCCACCTGCCTGGTCATCGTATCCACGTTATCCACCGTCGTGTGTAAAAACCTTATGAAAGTACCAAAAATACCATCACGTGATCGATATAGAGATAGTCAGTCAGAAATATCGTGGTATTTGCTTTTGATCAATATTACCCAGATCGGCGGTTCGAATCCCCGTGTTACCTCCGGCTGGGTTGGGCGTCCCTACAGACACAATTGGCTGTGTCTGCAGGTGGGAAGCCGGATGTGGGTATGTGTCCTGGTTGCGGCACTACTAGCGCCTCCTCTGATCGGTCGGGGCGCCTGTTCGGGGGGGGGGGACTGGGGGGAATAGCGTGATCCTCCCATGCGCTACGTCCCCCTGGTGAAACTCCTCACTGTCGGGGGGGAAAAGAAGCGGCTGGCGACTCCACATGTATGGGAGGAGGCATGTGGTAGTCTGCAGCCCTCCCCGGATCGGCAGAGGGGGTGGAGCAGCGACTGGGACGGCTCGGGAGAGTGGGGTAATTGGCCAAGTACAATTGGGGAGAAAAGGGTGGGGGGGGGGATCACAAAAAAATGACCCAGCACTAACCTCCTCAGTCACCACAGAGCGAGAGAGAGAGAGAGAGAGCGAGAGAGAGAGAAGGTTAAGAAAAGACAGCTGACACAGAAGGTTAAAGGTTAATCACATTAGCATGACGGAGATACGAGATGCTCTGTCCATTCCGCTGCATCTGGAGGCCGAGCGGCAGCCGACAGTTCACATCCAGAGGCCCGTTTGTACAAACCACTAAAATTAGATCAGCAACATATGTTTAGTGAGTAAATAAACCGTGGCCTAGTATAGAAGCAGTTGTAGTTCTGCCGTATCGCCACTGAAATAGGTTAACAGCTGCTGAAAGGAAAACCCTCGAGTGCACACAGCACAGCGGAGTATGTCAAGGACCTGAATGACCCAGCTGACGCTGGTAGAGCAAACAGGGAGGATGGTAGCTCTGCTCCCATCAGAGCATGTGCATTATGAAATACCGCGTTAGAAATGCTGGATGGAGAAACTGGATAAAACCTCCTCAGCATGGCAAAAAAACAAGGTTTTTATGCTCACTTGAGGTGGTTTTTGCTTTTGTCAGTAAAGAGTTCATGGGAAAAATGGGCGATGGACATTTGTAATTAAAAAAAAAAGCGTATAGAATTTAATCACATGATCGGCTGTTTCTCCATCTTTCTGGTGGATGCTGAACTATGGACATATGACGCAAGACACGGCAAGCGACATTCAAGGTTTACTTCGCTTAAACAGATTTGATGGAAATGCAACTTCACTCACATGATGTGTTTTGCTACGTTTAATTATTTGCTTGAAATTTATTAAAAGTTGTATGGAAACAGCTACTGACATTCTTTCTGGCTTGTTGCACTACTTGCTGAAACTCCTTTTCAGGAGGTTTATGATGTAACGGTTATGATGAAGACCGCTAACTGCTCCTTCGTCAACCTACATATTGGTTCTCATTTCTCCAAATCAAGGAATCTCCTTGATTTGGTTCAGAAGGAAAAGTAGTTTGACTTCCTGGGAACGTCAGCCAGTGAACTGCCGCCGCTATCATCACCATCATCATCATCATCATCTCTTCTAGTACCCTCTAAGTTTAATGACTTTACTGAGGTTCACTCTCATGTCGGATGATTTGTCCCATTGAATAACTTGGTATCTAAGTGGGCCACTGAAGATGAGAATCAGCAGATTTCTTTCTGGAATAAATTAGCCCAAAACCTCACCTCTTGTCATCTCAGCTGGACTCTTCCTGACCTGTTCACATTGAGATGAAGCCTCCATCACCCAAAGGCAACACAAAAATGCTAAACTCATTGAATTTTGCTGAACATGTCTCCACAAAAATAATGGAGTTATACAAAATTAAAAATAATTACATCAGGGCTATAAAAATTATCTAAGCTGAACCAAAATAATAATCAGTCATGATTTGAGGTTATTAGCGGGTCCTGGGACAGTTTGCTGTGTTGCAGGCCAGCCGTCATGTTACAGTAATGGAAGGTAGATGTTGTTCAAACTGTGGCTCTGGGGTCGTCCTGTGGCTCAGCAGGACTAACAGGACCACCAGTTAACTAATGACATGAGATTGAATCAAAACCTTTGTTGCAAGTCATTCCCCATCAGACACACTATCTAATAACACACAACTGCCATAAAAAGAATCTTTAAAAACATGGAACAATTGACTTATCAATGCTAACACACTCCTTACCATGCTGTCTCATTTCCCACTGACAATATGTGTGCACATGTGGGTAAGTATTTAATTGTGTAGTGTTGTCTAGATTAACTGTGTAGTGTTTAGCTAGACTTGCACTGTTCTGGTCTCAGTCTGTACAGAAGTTTTGGCCCCATTAGTCATGAGTTGAACTCGCTACCTTTAAGTGTTGGACTGGATTTCGGTGGTGAAGTCTACTGGTAAACACACAAGGTGAAACACTTCAAGTTCTTCATCACATTTCTGCTACTTATTCTTGTTCTGTCACTTAAGCTCCATCACTAATCTGTTCCTAAATGAATATCTGGGTCATGAGCTATGACTTCTATCTTTTATACTCTGTCTAGTTTTTAAGAGATTCTAAGCAAAGGATCAAATGTTCAGGTAATTGTCCCTGTTCCCTGAGTACCACAGTAGTTGCCGTATTATTTTCATAGTGTTCATATTTTCAATGGTACATTCTGCTAAAGCAAGTATTTTTATTGAGGTCATTGGATGGTTAGAAGAAGCAGATCCGGTCAAGACTGAACCTTGAACGCCTGAATGAAACTGCTATCCAGCAGCGACTTCAGGCCTCTCTTGGGGAAACCCTCCAACAGGAATATCCTGATGACATTGAGAAGCACTGGAGCCTGCTCAAATCCACCATCCTCGACACCTCCAAAACCACCCTGGGGTACAAGTCCAAAAACACCAGGACTGGTTTGATGAGAATGACACAGAGATAGAACACCTCATTTCCAAGAAAAGGAAAGCCTTTCGTGCCTGGCATAATGATGTAACCTGCAAGACTAAAAGAGTGGCTCACTCCAGAGCCAAGGCGGACGTCCAGAGACTGGTGAGGGAGCTTAAGAACTCTTGGTGGACAGAAAAGGATCTGGAAATCCAGCGACTGGCAGACTTGGGTGACACCAGAGGCTTTTTCAGCGCTACTAAGGCCACCTATGGTCCAAATAACCACAGCTTAAAGCCCCTGTGCTCAAAGGACAGGCAGGAGCTGCTGAAGGATAAGTCCATTAACGCCTGATGGAAGGAGCACTTCCAGGAACTCCTCAACCATAACAGCACAGCTGAACCAGACATTGCCAACCATATTCCCCAGAGTCCCATCAGAGAAGACACTGGGGAACCTCCCACCATGACAGAGGTTCAAGATGCCATTGGGAGCCTTAAGAACAACAAGGCCACCAGTCCAGATGGGATCCCAGCTGAGATCTTAAAGGAAGGTGGACCAGAGCTCCAGTACCACATCCACGCCCCCTCCTCAAGATCTGGGAAAAAAGGTCTGGCCTGACAGAAATTCCGCTGGATGTTTACGTACGACACCAACACTGTCCGCGGTGGTGTAGCGGTCTAAGCATCGGCTTTATGTCGATGCAGTTGCCCACTGGGGACCAGGGTTCGCTCTCCGGTCTTGTCAGATCCAACTATGGCCGGACTCGATGAAGCAGGCAAGGATTGGCAACGCTGTCTTCGGGGGGCGGAGTTGGCTTGTGGTTGTCACATGAATGCGTCTCTGTGTGTGTTGGAAAAAGCAGTGGTTCGGCCTGGATTCGTCTTGTCACGAAAGTGAAGAGGCATCTCCTTTGAGACTGCCAGCCGGAGAGATGCCGTTGGCGAACGAATGCAGTATGAGGGTGGGTGTTTGAACTAAAATAGGGATCGATTGGCCACTAAATTGGGAGGAAAAAGGGAAAAATCAGAAATGAATTTATATTAAAAAAAAAACATGACAGTGATATGGAATGCTACCATCCTGTATGTGCAATGCTCTACCAACTAGGGACCAAGGACCCAGCTGTTAAACTCCTAAAGTTTGCAGATGACACTACAGTCATCTGACTCATCCAAGATGGCGATGAGTCTGCATATCAGTGGGAGGTTGAGCAGCTGGTGCTATGGTGCAGTCAGAACAACTTGGAGCTGAACGTGCTCAAGACTTTGGAGATGATAGTGGACTTTAGGAGACACCCCTCAGTACTGATCCCCCTCACAATATCTAACAGCCCTGTGTCAACTGTGGAGACCTTCAAATTTCTGGGAACTACCATTTCCAAAGACCTGAATTGGGAGACCAACATCAACTCCATCCTCAAAAAGGCCCAGCAGAGGAGGTACTTTCTGTAGCAATTGAGGAAGTTTAGTCTGCCACAGGAGCTGTTGAGTCAGTTCTACATCACAGTCATCGAATCTGTCTTGCGCACATCCATCACAGTATGGCTCAGAGCAGCAGCAAAACAGGATAGGAACAGACTGCAGTGAACAGTGAAGACAGTAGAAAAAAAGCAATGGTGCTCCCCTGCCCACCCTGCAGGACTTGTACACCTTTAGAGCCCGGTAATGGGCGGGCAGAATCAGCACAGACCCCCCCACACCCAGGACACAGTCTGTTTGAATTCCTACCATCTGGCAAGCACTACAGAGCAATGGGCATCAAAACCACCAGCCACAGGGGCAGTTTTTTTCCTACAGGCCATCTCTCTCATGAACACTGAACAGCATGGTGCAATAATGGACACGTATTATGTAAACATGACACTAGAAATAGCCCCCTCTCGTCAAGATGTCTTGCTTACATATCACCGATGTACACTACCTCTTTTTAAATCAGATGTGCAATACAAATGTACAATTGTAAATACATATACAACTTCTGTATACTGGTTATAAATTACTATTGTTATAATTATAGCATAAGTATATCATACAGTGTATCATTTTATATAAATATATTGTATAAATGTTATAGTATATAGATAAATATATTGTATATATTATTAGTATATAATACAATATAATATTAGTATATAATAATAAATTATTCAGCCATAACAACACTCTGTACAGTTGTGACATACCTGGCTGTGCATATATACTTACCTACATACATATTTAAATGGAATACTGGAGTATTCTATTTATTACTCCTGTTTATGTCTTTTGTTTTGCCTTTTTGTTGCCTTTCTTTTTCGTTTTTGAGTGATGTATGTCAGTGGACCGAAGAATCTAGTGGCCACAAAAGCCTTTGGTGCCCTCACAAATGACTTTGGTCCCACCATGACATCAGGCTGACAACAAAGATCAAGGTCTACAGCCCAGCTGTTCTCCCGTCTCTACTACACTCCACTGAACGCATGACCCTGTATCGCAAGCACACCAAGAAGCTCACCAGCATACAGCTTCATCATCTGTGAAAGCTGCTGCGAATCAGATGGGAAGACGAGGTGCCTGACATGGAAGTATTGAGACGTGCCGGTACTGTCAGTGTTGAAGCCCTAATAACAGCCTCCCAGCTCAGATGGGCCGGCCACGTGAGAAGAATGCCAGAAACCGCCTACCAAAAGAGGTTTTCTACGGGGAGCTGGGCCAGGGAAAAAGGAAGCAGGGAGGCCAGAAGCTACGCTTCAAAGATGTGCTCAAGCGCTACATGAAGATCTGCAGCATAGATGACTCCAGCTGGGAGACGGCGGCCCTGGACAGACAGAGATGGCGTTCCACAGTAAGGCAATCGAGAACAGCTGTTGAACAAAGGAGACAAGAGGCCTATGATAAGGCCCACCACGCAATACATAACAGACCGACTCAAACAACATTCGTCTGTGACAAATGTGGACGATATTGTCGCTCTAATGTGGGCCTGATGGCCCACAGGCGTGCTCGCCCAGCTCAAACTGCATCACAGTCATCATCGTTTCGATGGACTGCCGAAGAAAGAAGGTGGATGTAGAAGCTGCTGTAAGCCGGAGTCAAAACCCTCGTATGCATAAGCACACTTGGCCCTGATTCTGATTCTGGATGCGTTGACAAGCAGGAGAAGAGTCTTTCAAGGGGCTTTCGTCATATTTTCATAACAACGACGGTTCTGATAGTTTGGGAAACTTTACAGTAACAAACCTTCTGTTAGAAAAATACAGTCGAGACTGGAAAACGTGATTTTGGTCGGACCGGATCTTTAAGAATCGAAAATCGATTGAAGAATTGAAAATCAACGGCACAGTGATAATATTGCCGTACTCAAGATATTTTCTTTCAGCTCTTCACCCAACACACATCCAGCCTGTCGGAGAGTGTTACTTATCCGGGAGTGCTCATTTCCACAGAAAGACAAATGGAAGAATAACATCCATGCTCTGCACTTGGAAACCGTGTGGGAGAGGATGCTATATAATGAGTGGGCGTTCACAGCAATGAGAATAAAGCCAAAGCTGAGGGAGTCGGCGTGCTCACGGCCCTGGTGGCTGATGGGTAAGTGGGTTTTCTGCCTCCATAACTGCCCACTCGTTACTGAGCGGAGGACGCAGCATTAGACAGTTTGTTCTCATGGCATCTGAGGCCGAGAGAGATGTCGGCTGTGTGCGCGTGTCCGTTGTGTGTAAACCTCACGAGTGAAAGTAGAGCATGTCCCATATATGTCACTCTGTGAGATTCCAGCCTAGGGCGAGTCTCGTATTAACCCCGCCTGACCACGGCAAGCTCGAGTGTGAGGGAAAACATGGCCTTCAGCAGTTCAGCATTTCCATTCTTCAAAATACAGAAGCAGATGAGCGGCAGACAAGCGGAAAGCATGACAATGACAAGGTCAAGTAGAAATAGCCAACAAAGAAGGCGGCCATCTTAAACTCTACAAGCCTGGAAACACGGTGGATCTGAGAGGACGGATATAAGATAACCTCATCTTTTAAATTAAAGGTTCAATCTGTGATTTATTTGGCCATGTAAACTGATCAAGTCACACACGTGCAGGTCACAGGTAACTTAATCTTAAAGTCTCAAGCAAGTCCCAAGTCTTTTTTTTTGGGGGGGCGGTCAAGTCACAGGTTATGTCAAGTCAAGTAATTTACATACATAATTGAAGAGTGGTCGTAATTGAAAATATGGTTGTAATTGAAATGTAATTGAAAATTGGATAAATGTCTGTTTGACTCCAATCTTTACAACCATTAGAGATGCGAACAAACCTTTGACAGCATCAGAAGACATTAGAAACTCATATTTACTTGCTGTTTAGTGTTAGTCCTTGTATTAAGAGGACCCCGTCAGTCAGTCTGGGGGTGACAGCTGTGGTTTGTAGTTTGGTGGTGGGGCGACCCTTTGGTTCACATCTAAATTCAGGTCTGCAACCCTGTCAGTTATGCTGCTGCCTGCCTTGGCGAGGACGCTCTTGTAAAAGAGATTTTTAATCTCAATCAGTCTTTTCCTGGTTAATAAAGGTAAACAGGGCATCTGGGTATCGTAGCGGTCTATTGCGTTGCCTACCAACACAGGGATCGCCGGTTCGAATCCCTGTGTTACCTCCCGCTCGGTCGGGTGTCCCTACAGACACAACTGGCCGTGTCTGCAGGTGGGAAGCCGGACGTGGGTATGTGTCCTGGTCGCTGCACTAGCGCCTCCTCTGGTCGGTCGCGGCACCTGTTTGGGGGGGAGGGGGAACTGGGGGGAATAGCATGATCCTCCCACGCGCTACGTCCCCCTGGTGAAACTCCTCACTGTCAGGTGAAAAGAAGCAGCTGGCGACTCCACATGTATGGGAGGAGGCATGTGGTAGTCTGCAGCCCTCCCCGGATCGGCAGAGGGGGGTGGAGCAGCGACCGTGGTGGCTCCAAAGAGTGGGGTAATTGGCCAAGTACAATTGGGGAGGAAAAGTGGGGGGGGTCAATAAATAAATAAAAGTAACTAAAATGAAAATTGCAGCTTTAAAGTTTGACTTTTGTGGAAGCCAGTATTTTTCTCATACTCTAAAGTTGTCCCGGTGAGATGTTAATCACCCCAGGGCAGAAACACAACACTCGAAAACAGTGAAGAAGAAATAAGCTGAGTAGAACAACATTATGGAAAACTATAAATACCAAGGAATATTAAAGCATTTAAGCATCTAGTGTGATGAGTCAGGAGTTTGGGAACGATAGGAATATTTTTAGAGGCAGATTCTTGGATGACTGTTGGTCTTTTATCTACATCAGTTCTCCGAACCTCAGATGGTCGGTCTGTTCGCGGCCTCCTCCTCCGTCTTGACTTTGGGGCCCTTGGATGCCTGCATGGAGATTAGGGAGCTAGAAAATCTCGTGTCTTTTGAATTAAAAGAAGACGTTTCCGTTCAAATCCAGCGGTATTCAGATCTTAAAAGAGCCCCGGTTTGATCGTAGCGGCTCCTGTGATGGGGATAATGACCCGGCCTCGGAGTGACGGGGAGGAGGTCTTAAAGGGCTGTCTGGGCTCAGCGGGGATCAACTCCTGGGGATTTAAAAGTAATGAGTAGGATCCGAGTGCTGTCACGTGGGACTGTATGTTATCTGAATCATACCAGAGCTGGATAAGATGTGGTCTTTCATCATCACTCTTTTAATTTGCAGGCTATGATTTTCTCAGAGCTCGACAGTTCTCCTCTAACAAAGACGGTTTGTCCGTCACGGCTCCTGTCTTTGAAACATTGAAGAACTCAGACTAAGAAAATATTAGAAAAAAAAAACATCATTATTATTATCATTTTTGGGGGAGGGTATCCCCCCCCTTTTTCTCCCCAATTGCATCCGGCCAATTACCCCACTCTTTCGAGTCTGCTCCACCCCCCTCTGCAGACTACCACATGCCTCCTCCCATACATGTGGAGTCGCCGAACGCTTCTTTTCACCTGACAGTGAGGAGTTTCGCCAGGAGGATGTAGTGCATGGGAGGATCACGCTATTCCCCCCCCCCAGTTCCCCCTCCCACCCCGAACAAGTACCCTGACTGACCAGAGGAGGCGCTAGTGCAGCGACCAGGACACATACCTACATCCGGCTTCTCAACCGCAGACACGGCCAATTGTGTCTGTGGAGATGCTCGACCAAACAGGTCCAGGGTGTCCCCCCACCTGCTGCCCAATGACTGCTGGAATAGGCTCCAGCATCCCTGCGACCCTGAGAGCAGGATAAGAGGTTCGGATAATGGATGGACAGGACACCCCCCCAAAGCTGGAGGTAACACGGGGATTTGATCTGGCGATCCCTGTGTTGGTAGGCAACAGAATAGACCGCTACGCTACCCGGACACCCCCCTTATTATAATTCCTAAGTTCTGTCAGTCAGTTGAGCTAGCTCGGGTTAACTGATGTGGCCCACGTGGTGTTTAATTGGAGCAAAGGTAGAAATTGTGTTCTAACTCATGTGGGGGCGACACAGAAACATGATTCATGTGATTTTAAAACACTGTTCCATTTCCCTTTATCAATAAACTCCTTATCTATCAGGCAGAACACATCAAAGTGGGAAAACATTAGATTATTATTATTATTATTATTATCAGAGGAAACCACCACAGGAGTCAACCAGTTGAGACATGACATGACATGACATAGACATACACATAACAGACATAACAAAATTTTAACATAACATGACACGACACAACACAGACAAAAGAGACGTGACATGACATAGACATAGCAGACAAAACAACTTAGACGCAGACATAATAACAGACATAGCAGATATCAGACAAAACATAACTTAGACTTACACATAACAAAGCCATGAAGACACAAAGGACCTGTTCAGGTCATCTTATAGTTCCCTGTGCTCCAGCTACTTCCATACGTATACAGCACCGCAGAACTGCTGATGTTTTGATATTTATGTATTCATTCAGCCTTTCTTTCCTACTTATTTAGCCTGTCTTTATTGGTGTTTTAATCTCTTTAACCCTTGTGTTGTGCTTGGGTCAAACCGACCTATTATAGAAAAACTATTGAAGCTGCGGTCCTTAATTCAAATATAAAGTGTCACCTACCCACGAAAATACAAACCACGGGACAGGAAGCCGCCATCACTCCCAGATTGATTGACGGGTCTCTTAATAGAAGCACTGACACTAAACAACAACCACATATGAGCTTCTAATGTTTTCTGATGCTGGAAAATGTTTGTTCACATCGCTGATGGTTGTAAGGTTGGAGTAAAACAGACCCATATTTTCTGTTTTTTATCTTTTCCCCCTATTACCCCCCAGTTGTACATGACCAATTACTCCACCCTTCCGAGCCGTCCCGGTCTCTGCCCCACCCCCTCTGCCGATCCGGGGAGGGCTGCAGACTACCACATGCCTCCTCCCATACATGTGGAGTCACCAGCCGCTTCTTTTCACCGGACAGTGAGGAGTTTCACCAGGGGGACGTAGCACGTGGAAGGATCACGCTATTCCCCCCAGTTCCCCCTGAACAGGCGCCCCAAACGACCAGAGGAGGCGCCAGTGCAGCGAGCAGGACACATACCCACATCCGGCTTCCCACCCACAGACATGCCAATCGTGTCTGTAGGGATGCCCGACCAAGCCGGAGGTAACACAGGGATTCGATCCGGCGATTCCCGTATTGGTAGGCAACGGAATAGACCGCTACACCACCCGGGACGCCCCCAATGACTGGTATTTGTAACACAGCAGGGTATTCAAGCTGTCGGATAGGGGATCCCCTATGTTGTCTGAGCCGAGACCTTACTGGAGATGATGTCAATTGGTCTAACTCTGTTAGTTTTAGCTTGCAGCCTTTGAGACCCTCTTTGTCTGGGGAGTAAGTAAGGGATAGATCGGGGGTGTTGGGGAGGTGCTGGTCCTGTCCCTCACATACTTCCAAGAAACGGCACCGCAAGACTGTGCACGAGTACCGTCACGCAAGAACGACTTTTCCAGGCCTTCATTTAGACACCAGAGTATCGGAAGATGGGGACGATACCCGTCTGGAGTCGCGGTTTCTGCCCATGACACCTGACCTCACGTTGTCTGCTGGCCTTCGCTTATGGACAGCGAGATTCTGAAGCTGAAGCCCAGATCTTATGTTCGCGCCAAGCAGCCGGGGAACCACTCCGGTTTGGATGGACCCGGTCTGATTTACAGTTGCAGAAAGTGTTGAAACGGTCAGTAAACCCGATTTCATGGGCAGAGCAAACGGGTGCTGATCACACGTCAAGGCGAAGGAGTCTCCTGAAATGACCAGTTCCTCTGTTGAGTGCTGGTGCAGGGCCTGATATTGCTGCGTTCGGCTGGAATTTTCCCAGCCTTTCTAGTAAGAGAGTGAAATCTCCCTTTAGAAGTTCTGACCCGTTTCACGTGGAGGATGTCAAGTGACCCGGTGTGAACGGCGACTTTCTTCGTGCTCGGTTGGTTCGCAACGGTAGCCGGAACCACCTCAGCTAAGTATTTAGCATGACAGACCGAGACTAAAGGGGGGCAACAACGAATACGTCACAATATCACTCCATCACAAGAGGCCATTGTGTTACCACCAAGGGGACAAGGCTTGTGCCAAGGTTGATCCCTGTATGGTACCGTCTGGGAATACAACGCCAGCTAAGCCCACGGCACCAGTCGGGTTCACACAGAAGAGATCCCTGCTGTTTACAGTCCAATCTATCCGTGCTCCACCCCGGTCAGTACTGCTGACCTCAGCACACACACACACACTGGGACTTCACACATACACCCGGGGGGGGGGGTATGGTAGCAGGAGGGTAACGCTACAAAGGACATCGGCAAAGAAAAAGACTGGTGGATGCTAGAATGTGAACTCTCTAGGTTTCATGTAAAAGGTGATAACGGGCTAAAGCTGGGCCGCTAGTTATCAAGCTTCCGGTAGCAGCAGGACTGCTGGGCTCGGACCACGAATAATAAGGACAGGATGTGAAAAAGGAAACTTCCTCCCAGCCTCATTTGGACGGGCTTGTTTTTTTTTTTGCAGGGGAGGTCAGGTTGTGTTGTTTGTCGAGGACACACCCACGGTGATTTTAGTCCCATCCGGGTCGGCCGTGTCTGTTTTCAAAGCACCACCGTGACCGAAGTTGCACAGCGAATTACCTCCTGATCTACCTCAACCTGACCTGTGACCCCTGACCCATGACCTGATGAAGGTCTGCGTACCGGAACGTTGTGTCATTAGTAAGCACATATCTCTGACTGCACATATAGAGGACAGGGTGCGGGAGTATTTTCTGGTCTACATGACCCGTCCCTCATGGACACCTCACAACCAAGGATACTCGACCTGATGTTGATGATGATGATGATGATGATGATGATCCCTCATGGAATTATCCATTACACATTAACAACAAAGCAAAACATCCTGGCATGTTAACCCACCATCATCTCACAGCACAACACATCATCGTCATCCAAACAAGACATGCTCATGTATTAGCGCCAAACACTGTGTATACCACCAATCAATCAGTCAATCAATCGATGAGTCAAGCTGCATTTGATATAGCGCTTTTCTAGCTGCAACAGCCGCTCGGGGGACCTGAGGGGTTTCCTGTTAGCCGCCCCAGTGATGCCCTTTAGTGCAGACGTTGAGAAGAAGCAAGATCACCATCAGTTACAGCTGCATCGTCAGTACCTATCAGATCTAAACCGGGGACTTGAACGTTAGACGTGAATCCTGACATAAAGGACAGTACGCAGAACGAACTGAATTTCGCTCTCCGCCTCATCCGGCCCACAGTGTTCACAAGCGGTGAAATCGAATAACGAAAGCCGATAAATCGGGTACGTAAAGTTACTTTAGCCGGCGGGGAAATTATGCTAAATTTTCATCTCCAACTCCGAAATAAGTCTCCCATTAGAATTCAATTCAAAACTTTACTGCAGACTCGGGGTCCATAACAGACCAAGACAAATAGGTAAAAGACAAAGTGGCATACAATATGTAGTGTGACCACAGGTGTGCAGTATAACATGGTGTACAATATGTAGTGTGACCACAGGTGTGCAGTATAACGTGGTGTACAATGTGTAGTGTGACCACAGGTGTGCAGTATAAAGTGGTGTACAATGTGTAGTGTGACCACAGGTGTGCAGTATAACGTGGTGTACAATATGTAGTGTGACCACAGGTGTGCAGTATAACGTGGTGTACAATATGTAGTGTGACCACAGGTGTGCAGTATAAAGTGGTGTACAATATGTAGTGTGACCACAGGTGTGCAGTATAAAGTGGTGTACAATGTGTAGTGTGACCACAGGTGTGCAGCATAAAGTGGTGTACAATATGTAGTGTGACCACAGGTGTGCAGTATAAAGTGGTGTACAATATGTAGTGTGACCACAGGTGTGCAGTATAAAGTGGTGTACAATGTGTAGTGTGACCACAGGTGTGCAGTATAAAGTGGTGTACAATGTGTAGAGTTACCACAGGTGTGCAGTATAAAGTGGTGTACAATATGTAGTGTGACCACAGGTGTGCAGTATAAAGTGGTGTACAATGTGTAGTGTTACCACAGGTGTGCAGTATAAAGTGGTGTACAATATGTAGTGTGACCACAGGTGTGCAGTTATAACGTGGTGTACAATATGTAGTGTGACCACAGGTGTGCAGTATAACGTGGTGTACAATGTGTAGTGTGACCACAGGTGTGCAGTATAAAGTGGTGTACAATATGTAGTGTGACCACAGGTGTGCAGTATAAAGTGGTGTACAATATGTAGTGTGACCACAGGTGTGCAGTATAACGTGGTGTACAATATGTAGTGTGACCACAGGTGTGCAGTATAACGTGGTGTACAATGTGTAGTGTGACCACAGGTGTGCAGTATAACGTGGTGTACAACACGCTGTGAACAGACACATCTTCACACTAACTGAACACACACCAAACTTGTGTGAGAGCGTGTGTACTTGTGTATACATCATGCAGCATTGCCTATAAACATCATCATCGTCTGCCATGTGTTCAGCAATATAGTGTCCAAGATATTTCGCCTTATTACACACCCCAAGATTATTATCAGACAATCTAAAATCAGGAAGTTTTAGATAACTGACCTCTTTGGTTCTGCAGATCATGACAACACTCTTACTAGCACTGTGTTTGACATCATGCACCACACCATACACAATATATGTGTATGTATGTATGTATGTGTGTGTGTGTGTGTGTGTGTGTGTGTATATGTGTGTATGTATGTATGTATGTATGTATGTATGTATGTATGTATATGTGTGTATGTGTGTGTGTATGTATGTATGTGTATGCATGCATGTATATGTATGTATGTATGTATGTATATGTGTGTATGTGTGTATGTGTGTATGTATGTGTATGCATGCATGTATGCGTGTATATGTATGTATGTATGTATGTATGTATGTATGTATGTATGTATGTATGTATGTATGTATGTATGTATATGTGTGTGTGTGTGTGTGTGTATATGTGTGTATGTATATGTGTGTATGTGTGTGTGTATGTATGTATGTGTATGCATGCATGTATGCATGTATATGTATGTATGTATGTATGTATGTATATGTGTGTGTATGTATGTATGTGTATGCATGCATGTATGCATGTATATGTATGTATGTATATGTGTGTATGTGTGTATGTGTGTATGTATGTGTATGCATGCATGTATGCGTGTATGCATGTATATGTATGCATGTATATGTATGCATGTATATGTATGCATGCATGTATATGTATATGTATGCATGCATGTATATGTATATGTATGTATGTATTAAGGAGCTGCTGGAGACCAGCGGTACCGGGACTACGGATGACAAGGTCATCTGCATACATCATATGGCCCAGCAGGGTGCTGCACCGGGGCACCGACCTACACACCGCCTTCCTTCCCTGGCAAATGGGACCGTAGGACGCCGCGAAGGCGCAGCAGCCCCGCCGCCTGTGGTGTCCGTTAACGTCCGCTTGGGTATATGTAGTCATTCGTAAGCCGCCATATTGGCGCTCCTCCTGACACGTTATCCCGGCTCCGCTCCGCTCCGCTCCGCGTGCTCGCCGCGAAGGGACCTCCGAACGTTACCGCGAGCCCGCACGGACGGACGGACGGACGGACGGACCCGGTGCAGACCTCATCTCGCGCTCTTCGACCGGTTCCGACGACCCAGCTCGCGCGCTCCACGTTGGGCTCAGTCTCTCTTAACCGTCCGCGTAACGTTACCGATTCCCGCACACGTCCGTCTATTTGCCGGAACCCCGCGCGCGCGCGCGCGCGAGCACAAACACGCGCACAAACCCAGATGAAGGAGAATGAAGCGGACCCCCCCCCCCCCCAAAATAATAACCATAATAACATGTCGCTCACCGTTTAACGCAGTGTTCCGGGGACCTACGGCGCACCGACGGCTCCGTCCTGCGATGTGACTCCGGAGTGTGCGTGTGTGTTTGTGCGTGTGAGGGGGAGGGGGGAGGCGGGCGGCTGGAGGAGGAGGAGGAGGAGGAGGATCTTTGCAGGGTGAGAGGATGCAAACGGCCTCCTGGTACCCAAAGATAATTGTGTATCAGGAATTACAAACGTCA